>NC_069099.1:8823654-8933539 GCF_947172395.1 Bicyclus anynana
TCGACCCATAATATTTAACGTAAAATACAGAGGCCATTGAGTTGATGGACTGATGATGATTATTATGAGGATCTACTGCAGCTTCAAATTAATTGTATGCAATCCATACGTGCAAACCAAAAACACTGCCTACCCTAAACTTTAAATAAAGTGTTTGTGAAGGTTTATTTTGCCTGCACATCCAATAACGTCGGACAGTATTTGTTTGAGGAAGTCAACCTACTCTTAGATATTGAAGCAGGTATGTCGTGTTCGTGTTTTACTTTAAACAATAACTTTTATTTAGTTTTTTTTTAACATTTTCAACTAGAGAAAGCGCAAAAAAGAATATTTGAAAACAAAAAATAAAGCTTTCCGTTAGCACTCATTCGCACGAGAGTTTTTTAACGGACGTTAAAAAAGCGTTCAAATATAGTATAAAGTTAAATAAAGGTCTATTTCCAACGTTTTAAAAAAGCTGTCGTGTGAACATAATACTTGAGAATGAATTTGTTGTAATTGTACGCTTTTTTCATTATCAACCCTTACTCGGCTCACTGCTGAGCTTGAGTGTCCTCTCAGAATGAGAGGGGTTAGGCTAATAGTCCACCACGCTGGCCCAATGCGGATTGGCAGATTTCACACACACAGAGAATTAAGAAAATTCTCTCGTATGCAGGTTTCCGCACAATGCTTTCCTTCACCGTTTGAGACACGTGATATTTATTTTCTTAAAATGCACACAACTGAAAAGATGGAGGTGCATGCCTCGGACCGGATTCGAACCCACACGCTCCGGAATCGGAGGCAGAGGTCATATCCACTGGGCTATCACGCCTCTACGCTTTTTTAACGTCCGTTAAAAAAGCTCTTGTGCGAATGATGGTTTAGTGTTGTTATATTGTAGTTTGGTCCCTGTCAGAGCTTAATGAATATTTTATGAAGCTGTAAGACGGATCACGTCAATAAGAATAATATATTAGTGTGCATTCGTTTTTGCATTCTCATTATCTTCAGTTCTATCTAAACTTTTGATGCAAGGCGTCGTACAAAAGTACTTAAAAAATCTATTCGCCGGTCCATACGTTAGTTCCAACGACACTCGTCCAACATGTAGATCTAAAAAGCACATTGGTCCCTTATCCGTTTTATGTTATACGATTAGAAATAATAACAAAAGTTATATTTTAAGGAGTTATCTAGATGTTTACTAACTATTAGCCCTTAAAGCAGAAATAGGAAACTAGGAAGATTATATTAGATTTATGAAAATTGGATAACGCAGCTTGTATTCAGGATATGAGAGTAATGGGATGAGAATTTTAATTTTATTAAGTGTACTTAAACTTGTCGTGTCTCATACGGTAAAGGAATCGTTAGGAACCCTGTATCTAACAATTTTCTTAATTCTCTACGTGTGTGAAGTCTGCCAATCCGCATTGGGCTAGCGTGGTGGACTATTAGCCTAAAGTGTTTCTTATATAGCATGGGTACGATGACAGTCGCCTGTATGACGTTCATAATACGTACTAATATCGTGAATGATAAAATCAAATACACATTACTAGTAGAAAACTTTTATAATATAAATGTTCAAAAAAAAGTCATACTTCCAAAAATAACTCGTAGTGTATCAAAAGGCAAACTCATCACACCACAATGTAACAATTTGTATGGTAGGCAAACGCTGGAGTATGTTATACCAACATTACTAAACGGCTTGTCCTGCAGGCTGAAGCAGGAGATCAGCCCCAGGAACATGAAGGAGAAACTCAAGAAATACTTCCTTCAGTATCATAATAATGACTGATCTTTACAAGGTACAGAATCGGAGCAACCTGTATAATATGTGGTATTTATCCAATTCGCGCACATACCCTCACTTGATAAATTTAATGTGTTTCTTCGGGTATGTGTGCGTTTTGTATTATATTATAAGTTATTATTATTGTATTATATTTTATGTGTTGTGTGTGTTGTTGTTTTATATGTTTGCTTGTTAATTGTGAACTCCGAGTGGTGACGACGATTGCAGTGTGCAGAAAAACTAAATATTGAGTTTATGTCACACTGATAAGTTATATTAAGTATAGTTAAAAAATGTATATTTATATTTAAATAAATAAAATAAATAAAATCGTGGCGAACTTTCCAAAGTGAAACGAACTGTCACCCGCACCATCCTACATGAAATGAACTGCAAGCCCTTTCATTCTGAGAAGAGACTCGCTCTCAACAGTCAGCCGAATATGGGTTATTAATGATAATAATAATGGTGACTTGAGATTTAAAATCATAGTCCATAAGACAGTAGCAATGGCTGTTTGAAATTAAAGCAATGGGCATCTAACAAAACCGTTGAGCGTCGCGTCGGCTAGTTATCTTAACAAAAGTGATTCACGACATTTCAATGGGCGTTATGCCCAGGAAAAAAGACCAGGTGGCACGCTCACAGAAAGGCAACAAAAAAACGTTCGTCAAACCTCACCGCGCAAATTGCCATAGGAATATGGACCTTCATTGAACAGGCGAGATGGGTCAAAACAGTCCAGCAAGATCCAGAGGATTCGGCTGCAGTGTTATAGGCAGTGAATATGTGGCGGTAAAAACACGTGCGTGTAACAGGCATCAGTCAGGTGGCCGGGACATTTTATATAGACTTGTGTTACAAAATAAATTGTTTATGTTGGCAAGTTTGCGGATTTGATAGTTCGCATGGAGTAACATCTGCTTGTTCAGGTACGCACTCGTAATCTAATATTATACCTTATACGTTTGGCAGCGCCGTTTTTATTAACTTCCGTTTAACTAAAGCAAAACTAATGCTTCCAAAAAACAAAATGAAATACGTAATATTATTACACACATAATTCATCTGTTAATGCCTTGTACATGTACAATTATATTGTAGTGCGACTGTAACGTATCTACTAGCGACCGCCCGACTTCGTCCTCGTGTAAATCAATGTAAACTTACAAGCCCTATTTCACCATTTTAGGGGTCGAATTTTAAAAATTCTTGAATTGCATAATATTTCGTATATTTTTCATAATTTATTAACAAATTTTTGAAACTGTAATTCTAAAAACGAAGGACTTCTATTTTTGTTTTAGGGTCAAAAAGTAAGTATGTTTTGCTCCAATGTCTCATTTACCATTATACCAAAATTCATCTAGATCGGGTCAGCCGTTTAGCCGTGAAAAGGTAACAGGCAGACAGACTTACTATCGCATTTATAACATTATTATTGTATTACTCCTTTCTAAATTATGAATTTTTTTTTTTTGGAAATTGTTTTGATGAAAAAAAAAACTTCAAAACAAATAACAGAAACTTAATTGACAAGTTACTGAAATTGATATCATTAACCCTTCATACAAGGTACATAGAATGCAAAACCGCCAAACATGAGACATAGCGACAGCACCTATTGTCTGCAATGACTAATGACTGTATTAGACGAAAACGACAATTTAAAAAAAAGCTCGATAAAATAAACAAGATAAAAAAATATCACATTAGCCAACTAACGGAATGTTTGAGATAGGTAAAATCTAACGGTCAACGGTAATAGCAAGTAGATCTATACCAAGAGGTCGTGGTTCCTAATTCGCAAGTCTTACATCTATTCGTAAGTATCTCTGAGGAAAATTGAAGTTCTCTTAAATATATACGAGTACTAGTGGTTTCATCTTCAGTGGTTTCACCGCGTAGTTCTCATCCCCGTCGGAATACGGGAATAAAATATAGGCCATGACTGACTTCATCCACCCTTAGATCTCTATAATCCGGCCCTGTCGCAAAATCCGTCTACTTTTCTACAACGCCTTTATCTTTGTAGGAGTACGTCAATCGGTTTCCTATATTTCGTGATCAGTAATGAACTCAAAAGTGACTATTGGCTTAATACTATGTCATCATCATCATCATTAACAACCCATATCCAGCTTACTGTTGAGCACGAGTCTCCTCTCAGAATAAGAATAGGAAATAATAGGATTAGGCGAATAGTCCACCACGCTGGCCTAATGCCGATTGACAGACTTCACACACGTAGAGAATTAAGAAAATTCTCAAGTATGCAAGTTTCCTCAAAATAGTATACCTACCTAGTGTAATAACAATAAAACTTTAACATTTATTATACTACTTTAAATTGTTAGGTATTTAACTTGTTTACGACAAACTGATAGTAGTCAAATTGCTTTCTAACAAAAAATTATCTATTCTAGTAAAATGTTAGACGCGTGCCATGTTGAGTTTTGCAAGCTCAGATTAGGTATTATTGGGTAAGCAAATTAGTTGATTGCCCCAATGACAATATGAAAATTAATTATTTGCAAAATTTACTGCCTAGACATATCTAGTTTTGCAAAAACTCTAAATTAAAAAAAGAATTGTGTTGTTTGTGCTCTGTTGAAGTTGTATAAAATGCTTTAAAAAATTTTTATCTTTTGGTCAAATCAAACATATTTGCCAAATCATATTTTGTTTAATTTGCAGCTTTGTTTGAAGTGTTGTTGGTTGTGTTGAATAACGAAAAAATCAAGTTATCTTTTTCAATATAACATGGAAACTATAAAACTTAGAGAATAAGGAAACAAAAAGGGACACAAATTCAAAAAAATTTAATTCAAAAGAGTTAGTAATTAGCATTATAATTAAAGTACATATACAGGTTACTGGGAGGTATCCCCCATAACTTCAAGGTGTTGAAGAGTCCACTTTAAGAGCCGAACTGCATGACTAATATTTTTTTGAAATTAAAATATGGGATTTTTATTATATTCCACATCTGATCAATCAATCACCTATTACACCATTGCAACCACCAACTAATGAAGAAAAAAAAGGATTATTTCATATAAAATGTAATTACAATCTTTTGTTACTTTGAATAAACTGACCATAATTTTTTGGCTGGCTAATATATCTGGAAATTATTATTAATTTAATTTTAATGTCCTATTTGTTCATGAGAGATAAACAAACACAAATTTACACAAATCTTGATAATTTTCAAGAATTGTGTAAATTAAAAAACACACAAAACACATGTACAACCCTAACATACTCGTATAATTACACTTTAAAATACAAACAGAAAAAAATTGCATTGGATTATTTTTGTATACTTAAATAAATAAATTTGAATTATTAAAACTAAAATAATAATAGTGATACAATTATTCAGTAAATATTTATGAATATATCAGTTCAAGGAACTGTGCTGTATGTTGAAGTTACTTTGAAAATTACTTTTGTTAAATAATAACATATGATGACTGAAACAACAGTTAATTAAATAGGTCGCATGAGAATTACATTTGCCTTAAAAGACGTTAATTTAACTGTGAATTTGATTTCAGCAGTGGCGTGAACAAGGTTTTTAAGTAGGGTAGGCACTATACAATTGGGTAGTTGACTGATATCAAATTTAATTTGGTGTTTAAATTTAACAAAACTGAAAATTCCTTCTCCAGTACAGGCCCATAATGTAGTCCTCAGGTAGTGTATTGTTGCATCTATGAAGTGCAACCTTGTGTGAAAGCATGGCTTTCAGTATGTAGTATGTTCCAGTTTTTAGTATATAATCTGTATCAAATAACAGGTAAATAAATTATAAATGTAGTAGTAGTAAGTCTGCTAATAAATATTGGGAGCTTTTTCAACCAAGTGACTCAATAGAAAGAATGTTAGTCCCCTGACTGACCCTGTCCTGGCCTCTGAGAACATATCAGGCCATCAGTCTATCATCTAATACCTTTTAACAAGCAATTCTTGTATATCTGATTCTAGAAAACCACTTCAACAATTTCCATAAAATTACTCATATTACGCAGTGGTATTGGGGATGACAATTCTGTCAAAAAAGAAGAAGCCTAATCACATCTGAGAATAAGCATTTGTTTGTACCACAATCAGATACAATTTGCAAAAAAAATTGATGTGTCAATGATAGAGTAGCCAATAGATCAAATTACTTAATTTCTGAACTTATTAGTATATTACTTTATTAAGTTCATTGCCTTTAATTTTCTATGAAAACATTTACTTAATTACCAATTAAGTAAATATTACAATGAAATTTACTCAATATACCTATGCAAGTATTGTTACCACAAAATATATTATATGCACTAATATTATAAAAGTGATAGTTTATATATTATGTGTGTATGACTTTTACTCCATCACACAGCAACTATTGAACCAATTTGGCTGACATTTTGTTAAGGTATTAGGCTTTTCTATCCCAGAATAATGCATGGTTCCAATGGGATTTGTGAATAAAATTTCACTTGAGCTGCGAGCATCCAATAATATTATTATCTTTGGTAATGAATTCTGATTCACTGACTTATTTTAATCTATCCATCAATGTAATAGTATTATCATAAAAGGTAACAAGTAATACATGTCAAATTACAGTTTAAAATTAGATTGGCATTTATAAACTGAGCACCAGAAAAAGAAAATGACACTATTGGTTTATAATTATGGTAGGGTGGCCTACTTTTGAGGTGTATTTCAAATGAAGGCATAACTTATTGATTTATCTTGAGGTGGTATCATATTAAGCTGTGACCATTGACATTATACAGGGTGATTCGGTCTTTAGTGCGGATATTTTTTTTCGTGGTTCTGTATCATTAATAGAATATAAATCTACAAACAGTTCGATACATTTTATGTAATTTTTTTTTTTAATTTATGTCTCTAAAATAACAAAATAATGTACATATTATTACTAAACAAGATATATTCAGCTTAAAAGTGATCTGGTGACGTCCTTTAGGTATCAAACGAAAATAAAATAAACGCACAATAGGGTGACCCTAAAATTCTGTCCAAAAGTAAATAACTTTAGCTAACGATAATTTTGTTATTTTTGTGTTAAAAAAAAAAGGAAAAATACGTGATCATTAAATTTTGTTTATGTACAAAATATAAAAATATCCGCACTAAAAAAATTTTCTTCCTGTATAATAAAAGGATGCACAATCATGTAGAAAATTTTACTTAAAAACTGGCCGATTTTGCTTTAACTTTTAGAATTATTGGTAAAGAAAATTATATTTTTTTAAATGTAGTCCATTATTCAATAAAATCCCAAATTCAACCTTAAGCATTGAATTTGCAAATGTGAATACTTGAATTGAGTGCCAAGAAGTTGTGTTTGGCACTCATTGAGTGGGGACGGTTTTTTGGTTGCTAATTGTGCATCCACTTTTTAATAGGAGATCTATGGCTGTGACATACTATTCTGTAATGTGTTAAAAGGTGACCAGATTAGTAGGTTTTTGTTATGACAAAGACAATTATGTTACAGTGAGATCAGATTTCCCAGATATCAGTTATATGGGGTTCACAATTATCTGAATTGTAACCTAGAGATCTAGATATATGATCTTGCTATTCAAACTTTCAGGTCAATCAGTCAATTATTATCTTTACTTTTTTTGGATTGTGTAACTGTCACAGGCTTGTTTAAAGGACATTAGAGGTGTCACTGAGGAAGCACAGAAGCATTGGCTGTAGGGGCCCAAATGCAGAAGCAGAAAAGATGAATGGAATGATTCTCCAAGGAGTGTCCAAGGAGGGTCAGAGTCTCCTATGAGACTCTGACGTAAGAGGGCTATTCAGGAATTATCCTTCCTATATTCCTCTCCCGCACCCTTAGCCGCACTAAATCCATGGATTTATGGATACCATACCATAATTTATGAGTATTGCAAATGGTATTTGGAGATTCACATAGTTACTTTTCTGAAATGAAATGTATACCTTAGAAGAAGAAGACATTTGTCAATAACATTTTTAATAAATCTTTCATTTGCTTTATTTCAAACACTTAATACCAATGCATAAATAGAACCTGTATGCAAATTTTCATGGGATGAGCTCCAGTAATATTATAAAAGAAGTGTCTGTCACTTTTCCTTATATTATAGGTACCATACCATAATTTGTGAATATGCAAATCTGCAATATAATATTAACAGATACTTAAAGGAACAAAATGGTGTGAACGTGTTTCCATTTCCTCAGAACTGGAAATGTGACTTTTTAGTATACCCCAGGGAACATGGCATCTTGATCAGCCACTCTTTTCACCCTATTGTAGGGTCAAGGTCAACCCTACATCCTGTTGATTGTTATATTAATTTTACATGCATTTGTTGTAAATATATTGTGTGTGTGTGATTTCCATGATAGCAGTTTATTGAAAACTGGCTTTTTTGCCTGTGGCATTGCTAGTGTTAATGTTGATTATGTCAATTAATGATGATGATAGCATAAGAGTTGATTCCTTCCTTCAGTAACATACTTTCTTTTACATTCAAGTTACTCTATATGTCCATTTTGTATCATTGAGAATAATATGTTACAACATACAAAACTTTGTTTGGCAGCAGTGGTTTAATTTAAATAAGTAATTACAGGGTGGTAGGGCTGACATAATGCTATAGGCTTACGACTGAAAGAGACCCTCAGCCTGCAGAGACCTGACCTCAGAAGTAATCTTGCATTAAAAAAAAGTTAAGTGATGATTTTTCTAGAGCTCCATCCAATGAACTCACCATGGGTGTCAGTTGGTATCTATTACAATGATTAGCTCTGTGTATAAATTTAATACTCAAAGCTCAATACCCATTTATAAAACATGGCCATGGCTAGTTACCACACATACCCATTGAATTAGCCTTCCGGTATGATGCCATCTAGAAACTATCGCAGATATGGGTGAAACTTGTTACTTTTCCAAATTAGCACTGTCCCATAACATAAGGTGAAATAGCAGTTGAGAGCTAACTTGTCATAGAATAAAAAAAGGCATTAATTACTTCAGTATGTGTAACATGTGCTAAGAATTACACAAATATCAACCAATAGCAGGACAACTTAAAATACCTACTGCTTTCTCTTTCTTTGCATTGGAACAAAATAGATAGGTCTGGGATAATCTGTTGTGCCATTGGTTGATATTTTGTCCATTTCTTTTCACCAATTCACATGCTACTATACTGAAACACATGCCATGCACTATGCTGGTCATATTAAGATACTATATGACCAGCATATTGGTGTTCTTTTCTTCTTTCTTCTGGGCCGTTTCCGCACTTAGCCAAGTGTTTGGCCGTTGTGCGTGGGTCCCTTGGTGTAGGTTCCCGCTGGATTTATTCCATCCAGCCGAGCTCGCTCCAGAAGCTTAGCATATTGGTGTTTAAATTGGCCATGTCATAATTAACAATTTAATGTATTTAGTAAAAATCTACTACTGTAAGTAGCTTGCAATGTTCGGAATTCGAATTGAATTTAAAATCATACAGATTAGAGTATGCTTGTGCTATAGATCTATTGAGGTTAATTTACACATTACATAAGAATAACTTCTAGACTGGTTTGAAGACATATTTTACTTTAAGTTATATATGTTTATGAACCTATAAGCTAAGCGCTAATTCTTTGTCTTGTAATTTTCCCCTTAGCTAGCAGTTGGCTGTAACATATGTGACATTTTCAAAATGGCAACCCATTATACAATCTTGTTTAACATTTTTAACAGAAGAAAATCACAATTAAGTTTTTGTAATTACTAGATTTTATTGTTGATTGTGTACAAAGAAGTGTCAAACTTTGAGTCTGTTTTGAATGTGAGGCAAATGGCTGTGCAGTGTACAAAAAGATATTGTACTGTACCTATACAATTGAATGATTGTAATTTGACTATCACTGGACCATAGGAGGTTATTGAGCATATAAGCTTAGTTTTCCCATAGTTCCAGCAGGATCAGGATTTATGTCAGAAATACTGCATTTCAACTATGCCTAGATAAATTAGAAGTGACCAGACCTTTTACTAGTACACTAAACAAATGCAGACAAAGTCGCGAGCATCAGCTAGTGTATAATATAGTTTTCTGTAATAGTTAATCATGTGGTATATTTATATATAAATCATGAGCTATATGATTTAAACAAACATGCCAGGTATCAATATGAAAATAAAAAAATATTTTATAAGATGTTTAAAGTAATGTAATAGTGATGAAAACAAGATAGACTTTGTATTAAAATGTACTCTTTGTAAGAAAAATGTAAGAAAGGTTTTTCAATAAAGGTAAATAAGTGTATAATAATCCTTATTCTTTAGCTACATAGTGAAAGTTTTAACCATATGGTTTTTTTTAACACTGTTCCAAATATAATATTTATTTTTACTTCCTAATATGTCTGTAATTCAATATTACAGATTTTACTTGCAAAATTGATTTAAATAATAGTGATGTTTATTACATCAGATACATAGAACTATTAAGTTCTAAAGTTAGTTTTCTGAAGCGAAAACTCAAGAACCCTCGAGAAAATCCTTATACTTGTAATGATTATTAGGAGTTTAGCAATGAATAGAGCTATTTGTTTTTATCGCATCTGAAACTGATATCCCTTCACGACAATCATTAAAACGTAACTTTATCTGGAAGAGTTATTCCTAACTATCGCCGATATGAGTGACAATAAGACCTGAATACTCTAATTATAGCCATTTGAAATGTAAATCTGTGAAAATAACAGAGCAAATTTCTACTTGTTGACGTGGCGCTACTTTGTAGAGAACATATCTCCCGTGGGCCCGTATAGAATAGCTAACCTAGTACTCGGTAAATGTGCGTACAGAACTAAAGAATTTGCAATAACATTACAATTTCGCAGTTTCATTTTGATTACTTGTAATTTAAGTATGGCGCCTGACATTGTTGGCCTGTTTTGATATTACAATATGGCGATGTACTTACCCTATTATTTCTAATGAAGTCTTCTATAGCTTTCAGTGCTGAATCCGTTAATTTCACAAACACTAGTTCCTTGTTTTCTTTATAACTAGACTCCGATGATAACGCATACTGAACACCTGCTGGCAAGGCCGCCATTTCTTATTCACTATTCGCACTGTGGACCAGCTGACTCCTTTGCTAGTCGTCACGATTCATATCATTCACACATTTCTTAACGTAATCACAGATTCACAACCTATATAAAATTATAATTACAATAACAAAAGGGTTTTATATGTCCAAATTAACAATTTTTTTGTAACCCCATCGACTCGGCCTTTGTTGGCAGTGCTCTTCAGTCTGCAAGGCCGCACTGACTGTCATGCGCAATGGCGCTGTTGACAGGAAACGCTAGCATTCACTGCAACAGTAGCGCCAAATTCAAATTTAACTTTAAACACTTGCTGTAGAAAGTTTTTGACTAATAAAATATTAGTTAAATCAATTACAATTTATTTGGTTCAAATCCATATTTTAAATTATAAAGAGTAAAAAAATATGATTGGTCGACAGAACCTATGTGCGATTAAGATTATATTAAAAATTAATATTAAAATATTTTATTGCATGGAAGTGTGCATGGAAGTTGAAAAAAATATCGTTTAAATGTAATATTATGGTAATAAATATAAAATAAAACAACATATTAATATAACAACTATATATCTAATAAAGTGACAAAAAAAGTAAAAATTATATTTTTTAAATGTTAATACATAATATTTAAATTATTTTGGTATATAAAATGCAAAGATTATTGTCTATTTATAGACTAAATAAATATGTTACTTATCCGTATCTAAAACTCTCTGTCTCAAATCTTTAACAATAATGTCGATAATATTTTAATTAATAATAATCTCATTTTCAATCGACTTCAAAAAGGGAGGAACTAGGAGCTTTACAAAGCCGCATCTTTATTAGTATTTGTTACTTACTATTAATATTATTTAATTATAATAATGTATTTCACCTTTAAATTGTCTACCGAGGAAAGTTAAAACAATTTTGAAATTCAATATCCTATTCCATTGCATTGTGTTTTAGTGTAGATATTAACGTAGTTCAATTTATGAAATTTATTCAATCAATCATGATTACATTTTCCTTTTTAGGTAATTGGCAGTAAAATATTTAGCGATTTGCTGAATTTCATATTTTCCCCTAAAAAGCCTGCAGAAAAAAAAGTTAGGAAATCGCTAGATTGGGGGCGCCACAAATACTTTTTAGCCATCTGTGCTATTTTTAATAATGGAAGAAGGTTGTTGTTTTTCGGAAACTTATCGAGATTTTTAATTTTTTTGGTCAGGCTACAAGTTCATTATGTATTTTATAAATAAGTACTATTATTGAATTGAAAAAAAATATCGAATGTGATTCGCAAATTGCGTATTTTAATCTGTGATCAATTATAGTCACTGTGGTTTGCAGCAAAACCAAAAACCATAGAGCATCCATAGAGCTACATAAAGATCCATAGATTAATATCTCTATCATAGAATTATAGCTCTATAGGTTTGTGCAGATTACAGACGTCAAATAAAGCTACAGATAATATCGAAACCACAAACTTGCCACAGACAGATTAGGTGTGCGAAAAAGTAGTAGTAAAGTCTTGGTTTCTAACGCCTAGTGCATAGAGTACATTGAATATAGGTGTTTACCAATTTACTTACCAATTACTAAATTGATGCTTTCAGATATATCCATTTTCTTGAACAGATACAGCTCCAAAAAAATTACTCCACCTCATTGTACGGACTCGTAAATCTATGCTCCACCTTGCCTTTCGTGGTACATTCTTAACGTCGGGTATGACACCCTTATCTTGGCTATTCAGAACCGTTACGTAGTAACTAATAACTAATCTGTGTTCAGAACTTTGTGGGGCAACAAAATGAGGTCGTTTAGATTTATACCAAAATCTTTTACATATTTTACACAATGTAATCAACATATATATACATATAACCATAACACAACACTAAAATGATTAAAATTAAACAATTTTTTTTTATATATCAATTTTCGTAACAAAAGAAAAAATAAGTTGTAATTCAAACGATGTTTTCTTTTATTTTAATGTGAATGTAACCTTTCATTTATTGCAGAATTGTCTTACACAATGATTAAATATTAGTTGAAAGCCGAAAACGACCATTCTGTTACCTATAAAGTTAGACTAAAAAAATTGGTTGCCTGTAAAGTCGGTATACGGGCGAAAGTTTTACGTGACAACGACTTTGAGTGGTAAAATAATTTTAATGTGAATATTCATTCGTATAGTAGGAAGAAGGATGAAATAATAGTAACAATTTAAAACATTTATTTATACAAAGAATTATATTTAAAACATTAATTTATACAAAGAATCTCGCACTGAATTTCATATTAACAAAATTTTATTTTTACCTTTACACATACATACGTATTTATATACAAATATACATACAATAACTTGCAATACATTTGCGTACACCTTTCACTTTTATGTCTGTCTCTGTCGCTCTTAGGCGGGCTAACCATGCCCGAGTGGAAGGGACGCGTGCCTCTCACTCGTTCTCATTGTGAGCGCATAACGTGAGCGGAGCGTAACGCAGTTTCTTAAAGTGTCACCCGGCATACTAATTTATAAGACGTTGTCACGTCAAAATAACATCTAATGCTAGGATGCGAGAATTCTCTCAGGCTTCGCGGGTATCTTCAAATAAAGAGTGAATAGGCATCTTCTAGGCAAGCGTGTTCCACCATAGGCTGAATTATCAAACAAAATTATTTTTAACTATGCAATAGTTTACTGTTAGTTTGTTTAAAAAAAATAAATAAAAGAAACTGGGGGCTCAAAAAAATTAATTATCACTAAAGAAGCAAAACAAGGGTTGAAAACTCTTAGAACCTAGCATTTATGGTACTGTCCTCTATTATTAATAGCATTTTTAATTCCTCTTTGACGTAAAAATATCTCGCTAATAACTGTGTGCGCTGGTTTGTTTCATATCCGATGTTTACTTAATCTGTGCTTGCCACATATGATTTGTTGTCAACTTGTCAATGTCAACACGCTTGAAACTAGAAATTTGAAATGAAATTCGAACCAGGAAATTAAATTTGAATTTTGGTTAGGATCACGTTTAGTACCTATTTTAAGTTTCTAAAATCTTTTGAAACCTTTGTTTTACCATTTTGATTTTGTAGTTCAAGTTTGATATTGAACTTTGTGAATATTTTAATGTATTGTGTATTATTTAAGGTCAGTATGTTACTTTGTATGTCTAATTAGTTTTTCTTGGATTTTAATCAAGTTTCTGAGAATATTATAGAATTGACACTGAATTTCTGTTAAATCGAAGTAATATTTCAGTTTTACAAACCTCAATTATGTATTAAAATTACTTAAATGATTATATTATTAATCAAGTTCATCTTCTGGTTTATGGGTGGTTAGCTCAGCACACTTTGTTATACGTTCCATTTTTTTTTAATTATCATGTATTTTGTCTTTGCTTTCAGCAATAAAAGCAACAATGGAAAATTGGCAAGAGAAGAAAAATCTTATAACTCGCAACTTGCAAGAAGTGTTGGGTGATGAAAAACTCACAGAAATTTTGAAACAACGTGACCTCAGTCTTTATTGGGGTACTGCTACCACAGGTCGTCCTCATGTAGCTTATTTCGTCCCCATGTCCAAAATTGCTGACTTTTTAAAAGCAGGATGTGAAGTTACAATTTTGTTTGCTGACTTACATGCTTACTTGGACAATATGAAGGCACCTTGGGATTTGTTAGCCTTACGAACTCAGTATTATGAAGCAGCCATCAAAGCTATGCTAACATCTATTGGAGTTTCACTTGAAAAATTAAAGTTTGTAAGGGGTACGGAATATCAGCTAAGTAAAGAATACACATTGGATGTGTATCGTATGTCGTCTGTTATTACTGAACATGATGCTAAAAAAGCTGGAGCGGAGGTTGTAAAACAGGTTGATCACCCGCTGTTAAGTGGGCTCTTGTATCCAGGTCTTCAAGCTCTTGATGAAGAGTACTTGAAGGTTGATGCTCAATTTGGTGGAGTGGATCAGAGAAAAATATTTACATTGGCAGAGAAATATTTACCTAACTTGGGCTATGCGAAAAGAGTACATCTCATGAATCCAATGGTGCCTGGTCTCACAGGAGGAAAGATGTCAGCATCTGAAGAAGACAGCAAAATTGATTTACTTGATAACCCTGCTGCTGTAAAGAAAAAGCTTAAAAAGGCTTTCTGTGAGCCAGGTAACATAACAGAAAATGGAATATTATCTTTCACAAAATTTGTCATATTCCCATTAATGAAAGCTGATGATAAATTTTTGATATGTAGAGCAGAAGCACATGGTGGTAATGCAGAGTATTCTAATTTTGAAGATTTGGAAGCTGCATTTGCAAAGGAGGAAATTCATCCTGGAGATTTGAAAGCATCAGTAGAAGCAGCCATCAATAAGCTTCTGGCACCTATACAAGAAATATTTAAAGATCCTAAATTAGTAGAACTGACTAAGAAAGCTTATCCACCACCATCAAAAGTTAAGGGAAACTTGGGAAGTGCTGGTACAGATGAAGTAACACCAAGCAAACTTGACATTAGAGTTGGTCGTATCGTAGAAGTGTCAAGACACCCTGATGCTGACGCCCTCTATGTTGAAAAAATAGATGTAGGTGAAAGTGAACCTAGAACTATTGTATCAGGGCTAGTAAACTTTGTGCCTATAGAGGAAATGCAGAATAGAGATGTAGTTGTTTTGTGCAACTTAAAGCCTGCAAAAATGAGAGGAGTTGAATCGAAGGGTATGGTTCTTTGTGCATCTATTGATGAACCAAAACAAGTGGAACCCTTAACCCCACCAAAAGATAGTAAGCCAGGCGACAGAATTGTTATAGAAAGCTATGAAACTGGTGAACCTGATGATGTTTTGAATCCTAAGAAAAAAGTGTGGGAGAAACTACAGGCTGATCTGAAAACATCTGAAGACCTATTAGCTGTATGGCAGGGAAATAAATTAGTTAACAAAGTAAATGGTAATCCAGTCACAACAAAGTCTATGAAAAATGCTCCAATCAAGTGATTTTATTATTATAAGTTTATAAGTACAGCTATTTTCTTGCTTTGCATTTACATTTATATGTAAATAATATCTGACTCACTTTAAAAATGATTAATAATACTTAATTTATTGTAAAGATTTTGTTTGATTAATATTTCTTCTTTTTAATGGCTTTTGCAGTTACTGATTTTTTTCAGTATAATTAATATCTTAATCATGCTCATTATGTAACTGGGTAATGTTATTTTTCTATTTTATAAATAAGAATATTATCAATAATAGAGTAAAATGTTGTTCAATTAAAAATATATATTTAAATTAGAATATATTACAAATATGTATTTACATTTTTGTGAACAAAGTACCATTTTACTAAAGTGCAGGCTTGCTTTGCTGGACTAATTATTCTGATTATTGAAAATACAGGTATTTGTCATCTTTTCTGTACATTGTTTACTTTTCTAAAGTCCAATCATAATAATGAAACCTCCAAATTATGTACTGTATTTACAAGTTTTACATTGCACTTAAATGGTACCAATAGTGCAGAATTTAGAATCAACCATACTAAATAAAATTAATTAAATAATTTCTTGTAGACTTATATCTATACAACTAATATTATAAAGAGGTAAAGTTTGTGGTGTTGTAGGAGGTAATCTCCGAATCAACTGAACCAATTGGAAAATTCTTTTACCACTCCAAAGCCACATTATTTGTAAGTGTCTTATGCTATAACAATTTTATCTTAGGAACGGGAATTACATGACTGTAACCGCAGGGCGTCAGCTAGTTCTTATATAAGTAATACATTTAATTGCAATTTTAAATTAGTTTCTTATTAATTAAACACTAGAGGGCGCCCGTGACTTCGTGAGTTTTTTAACCGACTTCCAAAAAGGAGGAGGTTATACGTTCGGCTGTATGTATGTTTTTTTTTTTTACAAATCATGCAGTAATCGTGGATTTTTCTAGGATATATATTAATCCAGGGTATAATCTATCTTATTCCATCCAAATTTATTCAGTAGTTTTGCGTGAATTAAATATTAGTAGGAGAAGCGAGGAACATCAATGTTGAAATGTACTTAAGTATTATGATCTGTATAAGGATCACTCATATATTAAGAGTTCGTCTCAAAATAGAGTCTATATTTCCTCCATAATAGTAGCTTAAAACTTGCTTGCAAAGAGATTGCTAGAGATTAAAACACGCCTGTGTAGGAAAAATGATAATACTTTGAAATTATCAATCTTCCAAATGAGATATTGTGCACCGAGTGTATAGACATTTTCGTAGAAAAACACTGAAAAATTTATCAACATAGACTAGATAACTTAAAAAATATCCACAAACTATTAATTCATAAAGGTTCTGATTTTATGATACTAAAATTTATTTCCATATCATTTATTTCGTCTAATAGTCCGAAAATTTTCCTTCTGAACATTTTCATTTGATTCTCAGAAAAATCTGCGATTTCCGGTAGTAAACTGAGAAGGAACATCCTTCGCGAATCCTCGAATTTATTACTACTTTTCTCATGTTCACCATAATCTTTCCTCACTCTCTTTCTCAATGGGTCTTCGTCAATAACACTATTGCTTTCTACATCGTGAGATATATCAAACCTATCAATGTCATTCTCATAAGTGTCTTCGTGTTCATTTTTGAACTCTTCTAATTCTTCAACTTCAGTGTAATTCGCTATTCTCTTCTTTGTCTTTGTCGAAGTGCCTACGTATGGTATAAGGAACTCCATTTCGTCGTGCAAGTAATATTTTTTCTTTGCAGAACCATCTCTTGTCGGTCTCAAGCTCCGTAATAAACCATATCTCAAGTTTTTCCATTTCTCCTTGCATTCGATAACTGCAAAAAAAAAAACTGTACTTTAATATTTTATAGAGATAAAGTTTGTTACAGATCGTGATAGCCCAGTGGATGTGACCTCTGGCTTCGATTCGGAGGGCGTAAGTTCGAATCCGGTCTGGGGCATGCGCCTCCAACTTTTAATTAATGTGCATTTTAAGAAATTAAATATCACATGTCTCGAAACAGTGAAGGAAAAACATCTTGAGGAGACCTGCATTCCTGAAAATTTTCTTAATTCTTTAGGTGTGTGTTAGCGTGATATACTATTAGCCTAAACCCTCTCATCTTGAGAGGAGACTCGTGCTCAACAATTAGCCCATTATGGGTTCCTATTGATGATGAAAGTTTGTGGTGTTGAATGTACCTAATTTCTGGATCTACTAAATTGGTTTTGAAAATTCTTTTTCTACTAGAAAGCCACGTTATTTGTGAGTGTCATAGGTTACATTTTATCCTCATATTCTCACTGGAACGGTAACTACGCGGATGAAACCGTCGGCGTCGCCCCGCGCCGGCTTAATAAATGAATTTAGGTATTCTTAGGAGTTATATTTTGTTGGTCCATATACAAAGACATAGTTCGAAGAGTCGATGGACGTTGGGGTCCCAAAGTGTTGGAATGGCGACCCCGAACTAGTAAGCGCAGTGTTGGTCGACTCCCCACCAGGTGGACTGACGACATCAAGCGAGTCGCAGGGATGCAGGTGTATCAGTATCGTGATGTTTGGAAGTCCCTACAAAAGGCCTATGTCCTGCAGTGGACGGCCATCGGCCGATATGATGATGATGATGATGATTCTTAAGAGTAACTTGCCTCGGTGTCAGACTCGAGTTAACCAATGTGGCTTCAGACCGTGAGGACCTGGTTTGGGCTGTGAAATATTGTACTAGGTATTCTTTTTAACAAATTTTCATTAGCACCTCGGAGTTAGAGTCGGAAGTCAGTGGCGTTAGACCATGCTTTCGAGAGCATGCTAATTGTTAAGCCATCGGTACCGGTTAACGTCATTCATATCTGATAGTGATCCTTAAAGTATCAAACTTTATTCATCCCCGCCGACCCGGAATAAAGCAGGGTTGTGGGTCTAAGGATGTAGTTAGCCTTCTATATCATTATCAACCCATATTCACGCCTAATATGAATTGATAATAATTACAACTCATATTTGGCTCACTCTTGAGCACGGGTGTCCTCTCAGTATGAGAGAGGTTAGGTTGATAGTCCATCACGCTGGCCCAATGCGGAATGGTAGACTACTACACGTCGCGAATTAAGAAAATAATCAGGTATACAGGTTTTTCCTCACGATGTTTATCTTCACGGTTTGAGACACGTGATATCTAATTTTTTAAAATGCATATAACTGAAAAGTCGGAGGTGTATGCTCCGAACCGGATTCGAACCTACCTCCTTCGAATCAAAGCCAGAGGTCATATCCAATAGGCTATCACGGATAGGTACTGGGTACTACTATAATGAAATTATTTGGCGCCTTCTGAAAGGCTAGCTAGCTAGCTGAAAGTAAACAGAAATACTTAGTACAAATATTGTCGGTAGGTACATTTGAAACGTGGAAATACGAGGATAAATTATTGTAATCTAAAATACTTTTAGCAAATGTCAGCCCGTGAAAGTCCCGTCAAAATCGGTCCAGCCGTTTCATAGATTGAGATTCAGACAAAAAATTATTTATTTCCATATAGGTATGTATTTACTATTTAGTGTAAAGCAGATAATTTTACTTATTATTTTTAAGTTACTTTGGTACATAAATAGATTGTAATCGTACATAACCTAAATAATGAGGTAGGTACAATGCCTTGTAATTAAGAGATAGTTATATACCTACTTATGTATGTAACAAGTTACGTCATTCGAAAACCGCAGTCTGCAATGAATTTAGTTGTGAGTCAAAATGACTATTGACGCCGCGCCCGTTACGGGTAAGTACTAACCTGATATTTTTATTTCCTTACTAACTTCACGCCAGGCCTTTTCAGTACAAACCCTTGACGAATACTCGATCGAATCAGATTTGTACAGGCAGGGGAATTTTTGAACCATTTTAACTAGCAACAAATTTTTATCCATGTCCATGTTGCAACGACGCGACAAGCGACACGACGTTGCGAAACAATGTTCGCAGCGAGACTGGGTTGTGTTGCTGTGTTGCCAGCTACTTGGCGCTAAATAATTCCACGCTCAGTCTTTGTCGCGCGACAAGCATCGATCACTTAAACTATTAACTACCTATGACGATGTATTTGTACATACATAAAGGTAAGCCCAATGTGTCGAACATTCGTGAACTTTTGAACGCATTTTCCACTTATTACAGTGACACAACTCAAGAACAAAGCGTGATCTGCAGGGTTAATAAGTAACTCGGTTAATCAGTTCAAGTAATCAGTCACTACGCCGTTTTACATCGTATTTTCGTTTTTGCAATTATTTATCATTGCATTTTCAACGAAATTACACAATAACTGTCAATAAACGTAAAGTAACATTAGTATAGTAGTGGTAGTAGCAAGTATTAACGATATTATTTCAAAAAGTGGTATATACGTAATTTTGTTGAAATATTAATGTTAGATGATTGTTAAAACAAAACATTATTGCCACATGATGAAAAATGGCGTAGTAAAGTTCATTTCATAGAAATAATTATGTAAGATGATCACAAAAACGAAAATACGACGAAAATCAATGAAGTGACCATTGTTTTAATGGTACACTGAGATACCTAATGAGGCCGCTGCACTTACCGAAGAGAATGTAGTCACTACGTCATATCCATGCAACAATATTTTATTAGGAAGACGTCTCTACTAGACTAGCACGCCCCGTGGTTTCGGTTTCGTTCTAGTGAAATACGGGGATAAAATAGGTATAGCATGTGACTCTCCCAAATAACGTGGCTTTCTAGTGATAAAAGAATTTTCAAAATTGGTTCAGTAAGTATATCCAGAGATAAAAAAGTAAAAAAAAGAATTTCAAGTTCTATGTACGTAGGTATATTTTATAACCTCCTTTATCTGGCTCTGTCGCAAAATCCGTTCTTAGCGGTTGTCTACTAACACTAACACTAAGCTACCTCCGTGCCAATTTTCGACTTTGTCAAACGGTTTTCGAGATTTCGTGATAAATGACCTTTCGCTCTAAATTTGAATAGATTAAATTAAAAAAAAAATATATTTTATTCGTTAACTTGCCGTTGCCGAAACATATTAGATACCTACTAAGTCAGAACTAATAATTTACAAAATGTGAATTTCTATCTAAGGAGTAGTAGGTACTCAATAAACAGTATGCTAAGTAGGTAATTACTTACACAAGTATTTAATTTATGCATACTCTGAATAGAATACTGAATCTGTAGTAAGTGAAAAATAGTTCTAAAACTCCCAAAATCCAGCGAGGTTTTCATTCGCCTGACAACACTGATTTTGTGGCATTCCGTGCATGACTGCAACAAGTGTATGTACCTATGCTATGTATAATGTATATGTATAGCTACATAGAACGTACCTGCTGAGTATTATCTATTAATGTATAGCTTGAACTATGACATTCGGGTGGTAGAGTAGTCTTACAAAAACGTGTACAGACTTATCGTACCTACAATAAGCTTTATACAGGGTGTCCCGTAGTCAATGGATCAAACGCCAGAGGAAGATACACCTAATTAGCTAAACAATTTCGAATAATTTTGAAAAAATCAGTAGGTTAACCAAGGTATATTTTTTTTTGACTTTTGCAAATTTTTCCATTAACAATCAGTTTTTTTTTTATAATGTTCAAGATTCGATTTTTGTTAAATTACCAATGTAGAGACCATTTTTATAAATAATATTTTATTTGTTTTGTATCACAGATTATAGAATGATCCAGATTGATTCACAAGCAGCGTGGTGAAGCCAATGAAACCTATAAAAACCCAAACGTCACGCGTCTCCTTGACATCCGCATTTACAAACTTTTTTCATAATTTGTATTTCAAAATTTAGCACTAACGAAAACTACATATAAATTAATATACATAATAATAATCGATTATTTAAATTACTAATAAAAAATACTCCATCTTATTTCTTTGCTGTTTGTGAACAGTTTTTAAAATATTTTAAAATATAGGACGCCATTTTTCTTGAATAATATTGAAAATTACTGCGTCGTTTCGTGTCGTACTGTGCACATTTGCACATTTCAATTCCTTTCATCTGCCGACTTACCTAAAACTTTTACTAATGCAGTCATTTGTAAATTGATATTAAAAAAAAACTATTTTACATTCAACTGAATATAGAACCTCCTCCTTTTTGGAAGCAGGCGACACAGGTAGGCAGGCTTTACAGCTTACAATACGCCTCACAAATTCGTCCTGCCTGCGATACAAATTATAGGATAGTTCTAGTACAGGGTGCGGTGATGTCTGAAGAGTAAGGGTGTTTCCACCGGGATGCAAGGGGGGCAACTAGGGTGGTAGTTAGGCTTTCGTTACATAGCTGTTTTTTTAAAACTTAAAATTCGGGTTCAGCCGAGCGATGTACTTGCGTGAAGTTTTCATTTTTTGTAACTATGTTTCGCTGTCTACTATGAAAATTGTGACGAACAAAACTCTTACGAGTAAATTAAGAAGCAGGTGTAATTGTTGATTTACATTAATTTGATGATAGATATTATTTAGTTCTATTCTAAAATGATTAACTAGTTATTTTAGAATAGAACCACAAACTGCAAACTGCACTAATTTCCCTGAAATGTAATTTTAGTAGTAGTGTAAGTGGATATAAATATGTAAGCAAGAAATACTAATCATTAGTTATACTTAATAAAATTATGCAAATGCCTTTTGTCAGTTTGGTATACTTATAGATAAACATTTTAAATTAGCAGTTGATTTTAGGTTTTATATAACAACAACGAACTACTAGTAATTTCCTATAATATTAAATAATTATTATCAGCCTATTTACGGCCTACAAGGGCTAGGCCTCCCGCCATATAAAAGCGGGGATATGGAGTTTAAAACCACCACGCTACTCCAATGTGGGTTGGTAGGCTAAGTTCCTAGATATTATATTTAATTTAGGTAGGTATGATAAAGAGAGCGGTCAGTTTGGATCGTGCCGCGTTGCAAGAACCAGCTCATGACTAAGGGCCCCGTATAGATTCTAAACTATTCGGGCATAATCCGACGTTATATCACTTGTGAGTTTTACCCGTGTTTCATAATAAATTATTGTTGTATAATAAAATTTATCAAACATAATAAATAGTTCCGTAGCAGTCTGTTTATTCCCTTTGTAGAGACTCATATCTATTAAGTAGCCGGCAACAGGAGACACGTGTCTCAATGGAAAAGCCGCGCCGGTCCTGCGGGGTTTGAATAGCATTAACCCACAAAACGGTCGAAAGAGTTCACTATAAGTAGTTGGGATTAAACGCACCTCAGTTTGTGTATAGCTACATCAAATGCACGGATAAAATTAGATATTCAATAACGGGAAGGGGGGTCGGAGGTCCGCCATTTTGGAACTTCTCTCGGGCGAGGGATACAGGCGAGGGGGACTGCGCATGCGTATAGCGTGCACCCGCACCCTGTCTATAGGGCCGGGACCTTACCGAATGTGATGTCAAAAAACAAGTTATTCTGTCCCCTCAATCCACTAACCTAGTACGTCTTAATAAAAGCGATTAATGATTAACGCCCTGATATCTGTGAGTCGCCGGTAATGTGTTGTATCAACGAACTAACCGCGGACACCCACAGGGAGTGCGGAGACGTATCTTGTGAACAATGACAATGAGTGGGTGAACCCTAGTGATTTATTACGTTCATCATTCCTATTGACGTTACCAGGAAGCGCTGTATCACTTTTGCTTTATAGAATCTGATGTGTTGATTGAAGTTAATCGTTAATGTCACAGTTTGCGTGAAGCACTTTGTCTCGAGTGCAACAAGGGGTGGACGAAATATAATGGGATGACAGGAAATACGGATTCATGGAAAAGGTTTGGCGTCGAGTCGGGCTCCATTCCTCCCGAAAGAAACGGGATGGAAGTGGGACTAGTCGAGAAGTGACGACGTCTGCACCGCCGGAGGCTGAGTACCAAAATATCCATACGCTACGAACAGCTGATTTGATAAGACAGAGACAAGGCGAGGAGAATTCTACTCTTCGATCTTCGTATATTATACGTAACGGGGATAATTTTATCTTGGTGGAGAGGAGACGGCGCCGGCGACGCAGGAGTGGTACCAGGGCATCATCCGGTGGCAGGCACCACACGCCACCGGTGGAGGAGACCGCTCGCACGGAGCAGAAGCGCCGGCCCCCGACCAAGTTGAAGATATTTGGGATTCAATGGCCTTTACATTCCAGTGATTCCAGGCAAGTGCTTTATCAATACAAATAGATTTATTTGAGTATATATTTTTATAGTATCTTTTAATGCACGTGACAATTTTGTGGATTTGATTCGGAGGGCGTATAGGTTCGAATTCGGTCCGGGGCATGCACCTCCAACTTTTAAGTTAATGTGCATTTTAAGAAATTAAAAATCACGTGTCTCAATCGGTGAAGGAAAAACATCGTGAGGAAACCTTTCTTTCGTTGAGATTTCACATACGGGAAGACGTGGTAATATTATATGAGTAACATGAATTAAAAGTATTCAAAGTTCTAATACTTCTATAAAGTTTCAAATGCTATGCATCTGCTCTACTTATGACAATGAAAAGCCGAAAAGAGTTTTAAGTTCCGGAAACTAAAGTGAATACATTATAGGTGTTATAGGCAAGTTTCTAGGTACGAGTGATCAGTTTATTTTGAAATATTATTATTTTATTCTCTGCATAAAATCTCTACTATTACATAATTATTATTCTGTGACTACAGGTTTACGTTAGATGCTTTGACACCTTTAGATAATAATTAGTTAGTTACCTGTTATTATTAGAGGAAACCGATATGATGTGATCTATTGTACCGAGATTAGGACAATACGTCATTCTTTATTTATTCGATAAATGTAAGAGATGGACAATAAGAATACTTAATATTATGTATTTTAGTTTTATTATCTGTTTCAATAGTAGTTTGAACATGAAATCTAGTTAATTAAGTGTCTCAAACGGTGAAGGAAAAACATCGTGAGGAAATGCATACCAGATTTTTTTTTTAATTCTCTGCGTGTGTGATGTCTGCCAATCTGCATTGGGAAAGCGTGGTGGACTATTGGCCTAACCCCTCTCATTCCGAGAGGAGACTCGAGCTCAGCAGCGAGCTGAGGTGATAAAATCAATTCAATACTAGAATATCTTATTACCTTATTGATTTCTAGAAAGAGATACTTAAAACATAGTGATAGATGTTTTCTCTGGCGATAGTAATACTCCAGAGGAACTTTGCCATTACTAAAGTTGATAGGCAGGTTTCACATAAATAATACAGAGTGGACAAGCCTGACAGAATGGGGCCATGCCGCTAAACGGCATCATATCCAAAATGTCCCTTGAGGGTTCATCTAACTTCGTAGTAAAGTAATTGAACGTTGAAGTTACATAACCACGAATACTTACTTACAATGCTCTGATTCAAACGTGTATTTTGTTATTGCAAGGTTGCCTCTTTAGGGTACACTGATCGTCCAGTTTTAGAAAAAAAAATCGTTTGCAGTACCCTAATACCACTATGTGAAATCGGTAAGACGTTCCTATAGGCCTGTACAAGGCGTGTGGCAAGGTTCTCTTTCTACAAACGCTAACGCTTCGAAAATTAAAAAAATCATGGGAATGATATTTGCTGACGACATGTCACGTGATCAAGTTGTTGATCGGATTTGTCATTCTCATAAATTTTGTAAGTCGAAGCGTTAGCGTTTGTAGAAAGAGAATTTACGTGCCGCATGGCTAAGGCCTCTGGGTACGTGAGTCTTTAATTCTAACTTGAAAGCAATTTCACTTCATTACGTCATCATTATCAACACATATTCGGCTCACTGCTGAGCACGAGTCTCCTCTCAGAATGAGAGGGGTTAGGCCAATTATTATTATTTCTTGATATCTTATAGATACAGTGTTTTGTCATGGTACAACAGTTATGAAATGAACGCCTCTGCTTTAAACTCTGGAGGTCCATTCATAAGTCCGACACAACCTCCGAGGATGTATGTAAAAATCAGGAAAAAAAAACAGCTACACGAATTTCCACTTGACGTGACTAGGAGAACGTGTCCCTGCAAGTTTTGTATACATATCTAGATTATTTTAACTTTGCATGTCAACAACTTCACACGTTGTGCTTTGCAGTGTCTATGAATTAACTCCTTCGCAGCCTTCACGTGTAGGAGTTCAAAGACAATAAACCAGCACGATGGTTTATTATCCATGTCATATATTATCCATGCTTAGGCAGTTGTTTAGGTTTAGGCATTTTAATTAAATAAATAGATACATTCTCACTACCCACCAACGCCAAAAACAACGCTTAAATAACTCTACCAGAGAGGTCGTAAAAATTAAATTATAGTTGGTACTTATAGGCTATAGATACAATCTCGTGAATGCTGCCAATCAGCTCTGATTGCAGAATTCAGATCGTTGATTGGATATAACGAGCATTCGATTGTGAATTATAATAAGCGACTTTTAATCATAAAAGACACCAGATACCTACTGTTTAATATAAGTATTGAAATAATTTATAGAAGTAGGTACTCGTGCCGTGATAGCCCAGTGGATATTACCTCTGCCTCCGATTCCGTGGCGTGGGTTCGAATCCGTTCCGGGTATGCACCTCCAACTATTCAGTTGTGGGCATTTTAAGAAATTAAATATCACGTGTCTCAAACGGTGAAGGAAAAACGTCGTGAGGAAACCTGTATACCAGAGAATTTTCTTAATTCTCTGCGTGTGTGAAGTCTGCCAATCCGCATTGGGCCAGCGTGGTGGACTATTGGCCTAAACCCTCTCATTCTTAGAGGAGACTCGAGCTCATGGGTTACCGAATATGATAATGATGAGGTACTCGTATCTATAAAAGATTTACAGTCTGTAATTGCCAGACATTCCATATTTTCCAGTTTTGCGATACAGCTATAGAGTTTGGACTGTGGTGGCTTTGTAAGGTACCAAACCAGCAGGCTAATTCACTAACTTTGACGAATGTTAGTTGATATACACGAGCACTGAAAACACATAGCGATAGTAGGGACCATTAGCTATCAAATTGCAAAAAATGTACCGATTTCGAAAAAATTTTTTTTATGAAATGTGGGTGACTACTTCAATGTGGTCTAAATGCATCATGCAAGTTTGGATAGTTCATCATATTAGCCTACAGAACTGTTCGTCTGTTACAGGCAATTTTTTTTCGTATCTCCTGGACCAAGATTAATAGTAGTTAAACATATCAATTCCCGTGACCCAAACGCAGAGATGTGACGTGAATAGACGAAATCTGAATATGCGGTTGACTCGTCCTGCCGTTTTTTTTTATACCGCTCGTCCTGCCCACCGCTCCCTATATTTTCAACGCGAGCGCGAGTCCTAGAACTAGTAGGGGGCGTCGTTATTATTTATGCGAATAGAGCAGTGTGTGGACGGAGTGCCTAAAGTGTTTGTCAGATAGCATGGGTACGGTGACAGTTTCCTTATGACGTTCATACGTACTATTATTGTGAATCGAATCGAATTTTACGAGGAAAGTTTTTTAAAGACTTTTATAACCGACTTCAAAAAGGAGGTTCTCAAGTTGACCGGCAATTTTTTTTTATGTAAGTATGTACATTATTACTCGAAGACGCCTGAACCGATTTGAAATTTTTTATTTTGTTTAAAGTGTATATAATACTTCCCATATGGTCAAATATTCATCATGCCAGGATCAGAAGATGGAAACTTGGAGAAATCGAGGGGAAGTTTACATAATTATATGGACGACTAGTGTGTTCGTAATTTTTTTTATTGAGTATTTTTAAGCACTACAATTTAATGAAGTTTTGGAATAGATCTAATTGTAGAGCCAAAATACAGACGAGAGGACTCCTCAACGATTTACAGCAATTTCCTTGTGTTTCGGCTTGATTAATTTGTATTGATGAGAACTTTCGTCCTTCATGGGTTGTGATAGTCATTATGGGTCTGGTGACAAAGACCAAGGTCAATTAAGGGAACTCCTTAACGGTTTACAGTAGCTACCTCGTGTTTGGGCTTGATTAATTTGTATTGATGAGAACTTTCCACCTAGATGGGTTGTAACTGTCATTAGGGGTCTGGTGATGAAGATGAAGGACAGTTAAGAGAACTTCTCCTCGGTTTAGGAATTTTCGGGGGAGGAAATGGTAGGGTGTTCATTTTGTGTATGACAGTAACTTTTTTAACCGACTTCAAAAAAGGAGGAAGCTATCAATTCATCGGAACTATATATTTAGTGTAAAATTTATAGTTGTTATTTTATAGGTGCTAAAACGATCAAACTGATCAGCAGGTAGAACATAATGATATTATGATGGTATTTTTCGCTTTTTAGTTTAGTGGGTTCTTTTTTAGGTTTTGAAGTCGGTTGTGTTCTTTAAATTAAATTCTATTAAACTGTTTTCTCCGACACAGACATTGACCTCTTATATTAAAAAAACGCACAATCATATAGATATTTTCACTAAACAACTGGCCAATTTTGCTTTGACAGTTTTAGAAATAGTAAAGAAAGTTATAACTAAAGGCCTTTAAATATAGTTCAATATCCAATAAAATCAGAGCAAATTCAACCTTAAGGATTAAGTTTAAGGTTGAATTTTCAAATGCGACTACTTGAATTGAGTGCTAAAAAGTTGTGTTTGGCACTCATTGAGTGGGGACGTTTTTTTGGTCGCTGATTGTGCATCTACTTTTGACGTAACAACGTCTTATAATTCGATGGAGCCGGCTGCACACTCGAAAAAAGATGACGTCATGCGTAGTTCCCTCGCTCTAGGGTTGGACACTTTTTACAAGAAATCTATACTAATATTATAAAGCTGAAGAGTTTGTTTGTTTGTTTGTTTGATTGAACGCTCTAATCCCAGGAACTAGTGGTCCGATTTGTAAAATTCTTTTAGTGTTAGATAGCCCATTTATCGAGGAAGGCTATAGACTATATATTATCCCCATATTCCTACGGGAACGGAAACCACGCGGGTGAAACCGCGCGGTGTCAGCTAGTAAGGTATATTCTGGCCTATGAAGACTATTAAACAGTATTTTAGAAAAACGAACATTTTCTTTTGAAAAATGCAACCGATTTTTTAATATGAGTTCGACGACCATATACCACAAATAGACACTTCAGTTTTATTTATATGCATTGATGATAATTCCAGGCACACGTCAATCACCCGCCGGTTCTGCCGCGGTCGCCGCTCGCGGGAGGACAACGAGTTGTATCGCTCCAACAGCTTCAAGTTCGAGAGGTTCGCCAGAGAACCGCCCGCCGACGAGTTTAGCACCGGCTCTCAGGTAAGTTGTACACTATAGCTTGGCAAGTTCGTTGATGACACTCCTATATGCGGGTGACGGGGGGAAAGACTCCGAGCGTGGGATATCGTGCGTGCGGGAAAGTGAGGTGCGTCACAATCATCGCTTCGCCGGCCCGCGCGGTTCATAGGGAGTATTACGAACGACCAAATGACCAATACCACGATAGGCACCAGTGTACCATGTTTTACAGAACAGACAAAGCCAGTTCGCACAAACCTAATAGCCGGAAAGACCAGCCAGTTTGGCCGGACATTGGGTTAAGAAGAAAAAAAGGGAGGTCCTAGGTTCGATCCCCGGCTGGGCCGATTGAGATTTTCTTAATTGGTCCAGGTCTGACTGGTGGGAGGTTTTGTCCGTGGCTAGTTACCACCCTACCGACAAAGACGTACCACCAAGCGATTTAGCGTTCCGGTGCCGATCACGATGCCGTGTAGAAACCGAAAAGGGGTGTGGATTTTCATCCTCCTCCTAACAAGTTAGCCCGCTTCCATCTTAGACTGCATCATCACTTACCATTAGGTGAGCTCGTAGTCAAGGGCTAACTTGTAAAGAAATAAAAAAAAGAAGGTTGTTGTGTCTCAGTAGTGATAGGTGTGACAAAAAAGAAAGCATTTTTTAATAATGTAATAAATGTTGTTCGAACACTCTGCGCTTGCTCGTTGCGAAATGTAAAAAGCCGGACAATCCAGACACCGTTTATTTTGACCGTACACGTAATAAGCATAACTATGTCCGGCTTTCTCCGGACGCCTGGCAACTATAACCATGGCATAGGTACAGTGGTGAATTTACCAGTAGGTAAGTAGGTTCCACCCTAGGGCGGCAGATTGCAGAGGGCGGCAAAATTGGCTCAAATGGTTTTTATTACAGAAAAAACAAAACAGCTCTTGAAAACCATAATGAAAATTCCAATATTTTAGTCCTACTGTACGTACAAAAAAAAATCGCAATGTTACCGACAGATGTAATAAAAATGTTTGCGAGCAATAGTGTCTTTCAGAGGACAGTAGGGGCGGCAAAATTGTAATAGCCAATTGGCGGCATATTTGTAAATCCGCCACTGCTTAGGCATAACACCACGAATTCTGTGAATTTCTCAAAAGAAAACAAAATTTCATTATCTGACTTGAACGCAAGCCAGTGTTTTATTATGAGCTGTAATATTCATTAATATTAAACTTGAAGGGTAGATACAAGAAAAGTTAAAAGCCGTTTAAAAAGCACCCACGAAGTGTCGTCCGTCTTTGAGGACATAGTTCACTGAAAGCGTTACCTACTTATCTAGATGAGTCATCTCAGTGCCGAGTGACAAAGAGTTCATTTCAGTCTGTGCTTGCCGTAACTTTCCTCTGAGTCATGACATAAAGCCGCTCAGGAAACTTTCCGTAAATATTTTAGTAACATGACAAGAACAAGATAGCTATTTACTCGTAGACATTATTATTAATATTAATAACCTTAGATTTACTATTACAAATGTATATTAGATTTACTATAACAAATTACTAATGTAACTACTACTTATTATCTTATTACTTTAAAAATTACGTTTCGCAAAACATTGATATAGTCCGGCCCTCAGAGTGTTTGCGTTTGAACTGCACCTGTCAATGTCACCTTTTTACGAGTTATATTTTTTAATTTTTTAATTTAGTATTTAATTAATTGTTAATAATTTTATTTAACCGTAACCGTATTAATTTGTTAGCCCAAAATTATTTTTTTATTTGCGTTTATTGTAGTTGAGTGGGCATAATTAGTCAATTTTTAATGTTATTATTCGTTTTAAGGGTCAAGTAATATCTTATTGATTTATCTTTATATTAATCTTATAAATATGACCAATATTCCCATTCCCTTCCAACTAGTCGAGAAAGGAGTGGGTACGATAAAAGACCAACGGGGTGGTAATCGAACCACCACTCCTCCGTAATGAGTCCGATCGCTCCTAACGTTGAGTTATTCAGGTTCTGACATTGACATTATCTCCCTCATTGACATTGACACGTGTCAGAAACGCAATCTCTGAGCGGCTGGACTTTAATTTTCTTCTAAGAAACTTTCAGTAAAAATTCTCTTTTGTAAAACTTTCAGTATAACTTTTTTTACTATAAGTTTACTGAAGGCAACTAATTTTATAATGAAAACATTGAAGGTTCCTAGAATTGTGTTTGAATAATATCATCAAGTCATTTCATACAAAAGTAAAAGTTTCACTTTCAAAGTCATCATTTAAACTGAAGTCAATATAATGTGCTGGTATGCCTACCTAAGAAAAATAAAAAAGTAGAGAACGTTAGTAGGGCAAAGGACTTAATAAATATAAGTTCCTCAGAAACCTCTTTATTTAAAAGTGTTGTCCTTCCGAGGACCCTTAGTTCTCAAAGCGTTACCCACTTAACTTGATGAGCCATCTCACTCATAAATAATGCGTTTTGCTCTTTGCTCCCTTCAAGATTTCCGCAGGAAATTCAGTCGTTTTTATAAATAAAATACTTATTTTGGATGGAATTTAGCATTTTCCTGAAATAAATTTTTATAGTTTTTATAGGAGAGGAACCCAATATAAGACGACCTTCACTTATCTGTTAAATAAAATTAAATGACAATAAAGGAATATATTGCCTAAAAATTTCATTTAGTCGCTTATTAGAACGAACGTTATTTAAACAAATAATACCTAAACGTCGTCTACAATTTCGAGTTGTGTGTTTATGAACTGTAAAAACTATATATACATAAATATATAATGGAATTAAAGACATAATTGTGCATGTTGCGCTTTGTGGAGTCGCTAAATTCGGATCACGATTTTGTAGACGAAACCTGTCTATAGGTAGTATAAAATCATAGTCAGTAAGTTACAAACAATTATTAATTAGAAGCAGTCTGATAGTAAACTATGGGTTATAATTTTAAAATAAGTAGAATTTTAGTCAAAAATTCTACTTATTTTCGATAGTGATTGCAAAGATACTATTTTTTACTACTAGTACTAGCGCCATCTAGTTATAAATGGTAATAAGACGTGTAAATTGGTAGCGACGCAAGTGCACACAGTTACCGATAGATGGCGGCATATAGCAACTTCTACCTGTCAATAGAGATGTCGCTTTTATTATTTTGTGATTTTACAATATATTTTTTTTAGAATACATTGCGGTTTTTGATAATCTTAGAAGGAAAGATTGGAAAGAAATATTCTAAAATCCCGTTTCCAATGACATCGATGCCCAAAATGCCAAAAATCGTATCTCTTACCAAAAATTAATATTTTTATTTAAAAGATTTAAATTAGGTGTAAATATGTAATAAATTATCCAAACCCCACATAATTATCCCACGATGGTGATAAGGACAAGGTTTTCATAAAATGCATTTGTATCTAGTACCTACTTTATGAATCATTACCATCATAGACTGTATCGCCATCATTTGTAATATGTCAATTGCAATTAAGCGGTAACTTGTCATGAAATAAAAAAGATCGTTAAAAATAAATATCAATGCCAGTTTACCTACCTGTCCTGTAGTCCTAAAATAATTGAATCTTTCGCTACCTACCCGTCGGGCGACGAGTCGTCGACCTCTCCGGGGCTGCGGCGTTGCGAATGCCAGGATTAAAAGGAAAAAAGAAAAAATACAATAGAGGCCTCTGAAATCCAGCAGTGCGGCTTCTTTTGCCTGATTAGTCTGAGTGGTTATACTGTGCTTTGTCACACTGTTAGCTTTTGTAGGGTAGACATTAGTTAGGGCATTATTATCATTAACATCATTATTCTATAAAATGTAATGATTATTATTGCATAAGATACTTTTTCTTAAAGAGAGGTTAAATTCAGGAAATTCTAAAGAGCTTGGTGGGCTTTGACTCTTGAGATTAGAGACTTTAGTCTCGTGACTCGCTAGAGTTTTAGATCAAATTTCAAACCGCTAAACCGATTTCGATGAAGGATTTTTCATGTTCGAACGATGAGTTTTCAAAAATGAATCTTGCGTTTATTGTTATAATTTCTTTCTTTGTAATGATTTTAAAAAGACGTCTGAAAACCATGATTTTTCCGGGATAAAAGTAGCCTATGGTACCAGTTCTAATATTTTTACAAATATTTAACAAAATTGGTTTAAACTGCTGAACTACTTTAATAAGCTGTGAACAGGTAACTTAAATATTATTTCGCTTAAAGGTAAAAGCTAAAAGGTAATATTAGTAAGTATGGTTTTCATATTCAGGTATAGGGATGGTGAGTTGCCCTATTATGTAGGTTGAAGAGAAAGTCCAGTAGAAGTTAAGATGGAGCGAGAAATGATAGCGATAGGCACGATAAAAGAGTTTATTGCACAGGCACAGAAATAAGAGTTCACAAAACACAAGAATAATACTAAGTACTAGTTTTATACGGCTAATTAAACATACAGTCTGCTTTCGACTACACTTCACGCGTATACCTATTCTGTTTAATATCTGTTATTAATAACCATTGTTTTTCGTGTTCTATGTAGGTACCTACTCCTTTCTTGTGAACTTTATACTTGTGCCTGTGTTGTGCTAAACTTTCTTCCGTGCATCTCGCTATCTTTCACTCACTCTCCTTCTGACTCCAAGTTGATCTATCAAGACTTTTATATTAGCGACAATCCATTGATATACAGGTATGAATTTGCCACAAAGGTCGCGAAGCAAACCTTCATAAAGTTGAAACGTTATTAGTTTATTCAAAATCTCTGGCAGCCCTCACACCCCATATAAATCACGTTACATCCCAACTGATCGCGATTGCCTCATCAACATACTAATGCGCTGTGGCAGATGTTCCTGCCTAATGAAAGTTGAAACCCGGCTAGACTGATGTAGCCGTTTTATACTTCTATTTTGAGAGCTTTTTTGATGCCGTATTTTTGTTTATTGCATCTAGTCACAAAAGTTTTGCAAAATGCGCACATAATTTAAATAGGTGCTCTTGTAAGAGCTATACTCTATAGAACCGTAAAATGTAATTTGAATCGTAGTTAAATATTTTAAAAACCGAAATGTTAGTTTCGTTTTAAGAAATTGTCTTATTGGAATAGGTGTTCTCATAGATTGGATTCATGGCTTTGTAACAGATTTCTATGATAGCAGCATAACGCTTAACTATATTTTGTATAATTTTGGTAAATTTCGACTTAAATTTCGGTTTACACAGAAAGCTATCTGTGATTGGACAACGTCCGCGTCAAACTTCTACAGCCTGCTCTGAAGTTACAACTTTGTACTTAGGCTTACGCTTGGCCACAATAAAGCCTGGAAAGCAATGATGAGGTCTAAGATGAAGCACGTTTGCCTAGAAGATGCCTATTCACTCTTGCCTTGAAGGTGCACAATTTTATACGTGTTAGGAATCACAGACGCCGGAAGGGCATTCCATATTTAGGCAGTTCTTATAAGGAACGTTGACGCAAGATATTTTAGTCTTGCTGAGAACTACACTTAGATACATACTATATAATAAATTTGTGCACTGCACAACCGTACTCCTCGTGTTCTGATTTGACTAGACGTTTAGCAAGACGTAGCGTATACGTTTTTATTTATTCATTTTGTTATCCCTTTTAACCGTAGGCAATGATAATGCAAACATCTGACCAAGATGACGTCATGGTCACTCTTTTGACACAGAATTCGAATGGTCGTTGGTGTTCCCAGAAAAACCCACGCATGGACGGTTCTAAAACGGGTCACTCGGAGTCGCCAAACAACTTTGCTTATCTTGATACTTAGTAGGATAAAACACAAGTTTATCCTACTAAGACTAAATATACAAGTGAGAACTTACTAAAGTGCTAGTATCTTTAGTATTCAAATATTTATGCCAATAACCTCAATGGAGTTGTTTGAATGCAATTAAAATTGCTGTAAAGGTGCAAACTTTTTAGCAAACGACGATTTGGATCAATTTGAGCTTGTATTTACATTGAGCTTAAGTACATAAAATATCCTTTATAAAGTTCTGGTCGCCGAGTAGTAATTTCATCAACTATCAAAGGAATTCGTATATTATAATCATCGCATTAGAAAACTGTAAGAATTTTGCTTATTTTTTTTGGATGATTGTGATCTTATTCTGTGATGTGGTTCCTTAAATGTTATTGACCGGAATGATCATTCAATTTGAACTCCACATTCATATCAATAAAGTAGGTAGCTGAATATTAATGCCTATGGTTATAATATGAGCGATAAAATATGTAACTCAGACACAAAAAACAGAACACGACAATCGCTTTTGTTATGATTTTAAGATTAATAGTAGATTTATCCTTCCGTTTCGTTGCCTCGTGGTTTGTTATTACATTCAATGGTCTCTTGATGGACTTGTAATCTTTATGGTACAAGAACAATCCAACCCAAATTCTTTTTAGTTTTATTGTAGAGTCTGTGCGCGTGTTTGGATGTAGAGAAGTTATAAACAACAGGTTTCCTTTTCTTTTTCTTTCTAATTTCCTTCTCTTCCAAGCTTTTCTATTTGGCACTCTTCACTTTCCTCTATGATACTATTGTTTGTGGTACGTGGTTTGCATCCTCTTTTTATCGGGTACTTACTTTTCATTTAAGCTTGGATGTCTTTTAATTAAGTGTCTTTTTAGCTGGCTTGTCGAAAATTAAATGCCTATAGCCAAAGCTGTGTAAAAATAAAGCAGTAGCGCGATTGGCTAAATTCTATGATATGGATCGGTTAAATTAATGAAGTGTCATAACTCTGATTGGAATCGATTAATTGGCTTAGCCGTGGGTCCGAGAGGCCCCCGAATCGTACATCTCAGAATAGTTTTTGTTCAATTATGGGTCGATGACTTAGAAATCGTGATATATGCCAAACGAAATGTCCATGGGAATACTTAAACTATTTTTGGGTTTGTTTAAAAGATGATGTAAAAAAACAAAGTACTATGTAATTTTTCATACGTAACTCTGTTTAATTAAACTTTTGCTTATAATTTTTTACATTTTCCTTGCCATGCTATGAGAAACCATGTCTCCAGTTGCCATTTTTTAATTACGTGGCAACCTTTTGCTAGAAGCTTTAAAGGACATGTCCCAAAATGGGCGTTTATTATTTATAATTTATAATAAAGGCCCATTTTGGTCAATAGTATTTTTTTATTTATTTAGCAGGTCAATAGTATTTTTACGGATAGAAGATACAAATTGCTGTCGAGAAAAAAAATTTTAGAATTTTTGGAAGCCGCATTAACTAGATAAATAGTTTTTTTGGTTTCGCTCCCTTGTCTAAAAATTTAACATAGACAATACAGTAAAAGTGTTCAAAACAGCCAATAAAAACACCTGGAATTGAATTCATATCCGGTGTAAGCTGTCAATGTCATGTAATATTGTCAAATGTCTATATGACACAAGTTTAAAAGAAACATTAAATCGTAGACAGAGAAGCATAAAAACAAAAAAAAAATCCTTAAATTGCTTTAGAAACGCCTTAAACGAAAGAGACTACGCAAGCGGGTTGCAGGGAGCCGCTGGATGCTGGCGGCTCGAGACTGTTTTGTTTGGAAGTCCATGCAAGAGGCCTATGTCCAGCAGTGGACGTCCATCGGCTGATAATGATGATGATTTCTTTGCCAGTTAGGGTGCCACGAATAGCTTACTACTAAAATGAACTTGTAACTCTTCCAAGTAGGCTGATTCAATCTTAGACTGCATCGTCACTTTACCAACTGCGCCAAAATATTAAGAGTTAAATAAACGACTCAGGTGCCTTCCTACACTGGCTCACCCATCCGTTTTATTATAATTAATTCCCATAAACGAATATCCTAACAAAGAACTCTTTTTAACGACGCACTGGAATATGATCGCTGTGAACGATGGCAGCGCGCAGTTTTTAACTTTATTACCGGCATATTAAGCCCGGCTATTCCCTTCGGCCGTTCTGTAATCAAGTTCTGTTTCGGATAGCTGTAATTGAAAATGTCGAACGGTGCGATGTTCATTTTCCACTAATTAATCACTGTGATGACATTCGTCCCCTGTCCCCTAGGTGCATGTTATATCTACTTAAGTCTACTAATCACGTATCCACTTTAATTTACGAACGTACTTAACCTTGTGCTACGTCGATATTCTTTCTACAATCGGAAACGCTTCCAAAATTAAAAAAAATGTACTGAAATCGTTATCCACAGGTCACATGATCAAGTTATCAGATCAGATCTGTCATTCCCACAATTTTTTTTAGTTTTTTTTTTTTATTCTTTACAAGTTAGCCCTTGACTACAATCTCACCTGATGGTAAGTGATGATGCAGTCTAAGATGGAAGCGGGCTAACTTGTTAGGAGGAGGATGAAAATCCACACTCCTTTCGGTTTCTACACGGCATCGTACCGGAACGCTAAATCGCTTGGCGATACGTCTTTATCGGTAGGGTGGTAACTAGCCACGGCCAAAGCCTCCCACCAGCCAGACCTGGACTAATTAAGAAAATCTTAATCTGCCCAGCCGGGGATCGAACCCAGGACCTCCGTTTTGTAAATTCACCGCGCATACCACTGCGCCACGGAGGCCGTCGAACGAAGCGGAGCGGTTTTCGAAGCGTTTGTAGAAAGAGAACATAATAAGTATGGGCCAAATGGCTGCAGGCCCTTATGAGTAAGTGTATGTTCTTGTAAATTATGTTTATAATATCCATATGTATCTTCAGATAAACTAAAAAAAAAACAAAGAAACAAGTGAATAACTCTTCAAGAAATCACCAGAGATTTGCATCAGTTTGTGAGGAATCGTGGTAGTTCTTATCATCGTAAAACTGTAGAATAACAAATACAAGAAATAAGGAATAATATTATTCAGTGCTAGAAAATGTAGAGATTTGTTAAGGTTATTGTACTTAAAGATTTATATCAACAGAATTATGTAACTACCTACATGCATAAATAGAAGTGATTCATATTCTTAATAGTAATTAACTTTTTTGGACGCAATACAACTTTTATATATCTAAGGGTCTCTACACATTATTAAACATCATACCTACTTAAGAACTACTTAAATACCAAGAATATTTTCCAGTTATCATCAGTGACATAAACGTCATGAACTGGGCCTTACAACTATGATCACTGGAAAAATTAAGTCCAAAAATCTCGGCAAGGTACCTAGGTAGTAGTTATTCAGAAACTTGTAGTTTTTACATTTTTGATGGCTTCATTTGCTGGCTAATAAAAACTGCTAAAATATGGAATGCCCTTCCGGCGTCTGTGTTTCCTGACACGTATAATCAGTGCACCTTCAAGGCAAGAGTGAATAGGCATCTTTTAGGCAAGCGCGGTTCATCAGGCTTGATAACTTACAAAAAAAAAGTTAATGGGGATGATGACTAGGTTTAAATATATTGATTTTTATGATACATTCGGGTAAATAAGGTCAATGTTAACTAATTTATACATAAAAAGCAACGATTGTCTGAATATTTGAAAAATAAATGAGATAAAATTTCAAAATCTATTAAAAATCTTTTATCGTAATTAGATGAAAATTCATACAGTTTTAGCTTCCTTACATTAAATGTGACATTTTTCAATAAATGAACTATAAACATAAACGCACAAATAACAAAGATATAAGTAATTTTGTTTGAACGCCCATACAAACCTAACGATCAGCGAGCCAACGACGTCACTAAATCGTGCCATTTTGTATGGAGCGTTTTTCAGGGATCCGCGGCAGCGTCGCAAATCTGACCCTTTAAATCCCTGTAGCTCCGAAAGTAATGATCGAAGATACCCTGTTACTTTTACAAAATTGCTTTACTATTAGTATACTCTTAATTTATATACAATTTAAAAAAACAAACATCCCTATTGTAATTTTGTATCGGCACAATACAAAACGTAGTAATGGCATTAGTTTGCGATGTCGCATTGGTCGCAATTTTGTGGAGTGACCTTATATCTTGCAGATGTTCGTTGAGATATTATCGCACTCTTTTGTTTTGCTACAGTATTGTTATCTGGAGTAGGAATCTCGGGTCAAGATCACTTCAAACAGGCACAGGCGGTCTTGTTAAAAAAATAAGGAAAATCGACGGATTGTCTAACTAAACAAAACTTGGCATCTTCACATTATTATATGTCACTAGCGGGCACCCGCGTCTTCGTCCTCGTGCTGTAACTGAAAATAATATTTAGCTACCTTTCTTTCCCTTGATCCGCTTCAAGCTTACTACGAGTTGACGGCCTCCGTGGCGCAGTGGTATGCGCAGTGGATTTACAAAACGGAGGTCCTGGGTTCGATCCCCGGCTGGGCAGATTGAGATTTTCTTAATTTGTCCCGGTTTGGCTGGTGGGAGGCTTCGGCCGTGGCTAGTTACCACCCTACCGGCAAAGACGTACCGCCAAGCGATTTAACGTTCCGGTACGATACCGTGTAGAAACCGAAAGGGGGGGGGAGGGAATTTTCATCCTCCTCCTAACAAGTTAGCCCGCTTTCATCTTAGACTGCATCATCACTTACCATCAGGTGAGATTGTAGTCAAGGGCTAACTTGTAAAGAATAAAAAAAAAAGTTTATATTTACTTACTTGATCTACTACACAAGAATCCCGTAGAATCCATGAATAGAAAGTATGTGTGAATAGAGGATACTAGCACAACTCCTCGGCTTCACCCGCGTAGTTTCCGTTCCCGTGGAAACACTACGCTAAAATATAGCGTATGTTATTTCCTGATAATGCAGCTTGCAATTGGTAAAAGATTTTTCGAAATCGGTCCAGTAGTTTTTGAGCTGATTCAATGCAAACAAACTATCAAATCTTTCCTCTTTATAATATTAGTATAGATAACCTATCTTTATATTAAACTAGATTTATTACCCGATTTTTTTAATAACACAAGCTTAGCAGTGAGCCGAATATGGGTTGATAATGATGAATGTTGATGATATTAAACTAGCTGAGCGTGGTTTTACCCGCGTGGTTCCCGTTCCCGATAGAATACGGATAAAATATAGCCTATAGCTTTTCTCGATAAATGGGCTATCTAACACTGAAAGAATGTTTCAAATCGGACCAGTAGTTCCTGAGATTAGCACGTTTAAGCAAACTAAAAATTCTTCAGCTTTTTAATATTAGTAAAGACTAGCGGACACCTTCGACTTCGTCCGCGTGGAATTCAGTTTTTCACAAATCCCGCGGGAACCATGGATTTTTCCGGGATGAAAAGTAGCCTATATGTTAATCCAGAATAAAATCTATTTCCATTACAAATTTCAGCCAAATCGCTTCAGTAGCCGCAGCGTAAAAGAGGAACAAGCATACTTAAACACTTTCACACTTACACACAAACATTCGCCTTTATGATATAGTGTGATTTCAGGCAAATCGGCTTAGTACCTAATAAGTAATTTTAGTGTGATAATAAGGAGCAGGGGTCTTAAAGGATGATAACTAAGGATATCATTGAGATGAAGCTATAAATTGTTTAAATTGTACTGTATTGTTACGATAACTATAATTTTGAGTGGGTCGTTAGACCTTTGTGCTTACGGATGACCTTTATACCGCCCCTTATGTTTTGCTAACATACGTAATATTCATCAAAAGTAAACATACAGCAATTAAAGTTTTTCGAGTATACGGGGTATTTGGAGTGCTTCTTAACAAAGTCTTTTATTATACCGTATACGATTTATCATCACATCATCATCATGTCAGCCGATGGACGTCCACTGCAGGACATAAGCCTTTTGTAGGGACTTCCAAACATCAAGATACTGAGCCATCTGCATCCAGCGAATACTTGCGACTTGCTTGATGTAGTCAGTCCACCTGGTGGGGGGTGGACCAACACTGCGCTTTGTAATGCAAGGTCGCCATTCCAGCACCTTGGGACCCCATCGGCCATCGGCTCTTCGAACTATGTGCCACGCCCATTGCCACTTCACTTCGCGCTTCATTTAAACGATTGCCCAAAATATATACAACGACTGTAGGTAATTGCGGGAAATACTGAAGTAATTAAGTTGTTGTAAAAAACAATTTCAGAAGGTGCAATCATCTTGAATAGGATTATTTTACATAATTTCATGAATAATAATAATTCAAAATCCGTTTATTAGAAGTAAGCTTAGTATCTTGGATAGGGATATTTTTAAAATTAAATCTTTACTAATATTATAAAGCTGAAGAGTTTGTTTGTTTGCTTAAACTTGCTAATCTCAGGAAACACTGGTCCGATTTGAAAAATTCTTTCAGTGTTAGATAGCCCATTTATCGAGGAAAGCTATATATTATCCCCCTATACCTACGGAAACGGGAACCACGCTGGTGAAACCGCGCGGCGTCAGCTAGTATCAATATATAATTCATAAGTTCATGAATAATAAAAATTCTAAATTCGATTATTTCAAACATTGTTGAAACGTCAAGTTTGACTATTTGTAGAGACTCTACTACCAGTAACATTGTGTACATACCCTTTGACAACTTTGGCTTGCAACATTATCCTTTTCAAAAACATTGCACTTTAAAAAAACATTGCAGACCTTTTTTGTAATATAAAAATGAAAATAATTATACTTCTCATCAAAAAAATAGTCCGCAAGTAGGTACTACGGCTGAGTGTTTCGATTTTTTTGATGAGAAGTACCTATATTTGGTAATTAAACCTTATAAAGGCCTACTTCAATTAAGCTTCCCCATTCATCGTTAAACCATCTCCTCGTTCTTAGAAAGTTTTCCCGATACGCTAAATAAATAAGGTGTAAAATGTTTTCCCCGATATTGGTAAAGTTTGGAACAAATAGTTACAGTAAATCTCGCTGAGACAAATGCAAAGGGGCGAATGTCACGAAAACAGAAGGCTGGCATGTCTTTCACAAAGAAAATTGGATTTCTACAGGTTAGCTAGTATTGTAAAATTACTTATGTCATATCAAACAGATCAATCTAAAGCCTAAAGTAAATATTTACGATATATTTATTTTTTAAGGTTCAGATTGCATTATTTAATATTTTTACTGTCATGAATTGTTATTACCCTAGCGTCATTGGGTCTTCGAACTATGTGCCCTGGCCATTGCTACTTCAGCTTCTCGACTAGCTATGCTATTTCGGTGACTTTGGTTCTCCTGCGGATCTCCTCATTTCTGATTTGACCTCACAGAGGAACTTCAAGCAGTGTTCGTTCCAACTCGACACCGGAAAGCGTAAGTCGAGCACGAAATTGGTGAAACGATGACATCAAGCTAGTTGCAGGGAGCCGCTGGGCCTGGCGGTTTGAAATTGTGGTGTTTGGAATTCCATGCAAGAGACTTTTATACAGCAGTGGACTTCCATCGGCTGTTGACGAAGATGATTTAGATAATTAGAAGGGCTTAGATAATTATTAATTGTGACTTAGTTTTGAATCTACAGATTTATATCTTGACTTAAATGGGATCAATGAATCGATAATATTACAACCAAAAAATAAACAAAAGTTATGTATAACTTGTACGAAATGATAATGAAATAGCAAGAACCTATTTAACCCCAACAGTTTATCTGGCGTGGCTATATCGTTTATTACCTTCGCTATAATTGGACAGCTAATAGCCCAACTTTGGACGTTTGCGGTTATGATCGGCGGTATTTATTATTGAATAGGCCATCTATTTAATGATAAACACTTCATAATATAGAATAGCGCAATATACGGAATTTATTTCTTCAACTATGATTATTCTATGTTAAAGTGAAACCGGAAGGGGTGTGGATTTTCATCCACCTCCTAACAAATTAGACCGCTTCCATCTTAGACTGCATCATCACTTACCATCAGGTGAGATTGTAGTCAAGGGTTAACTTGTAAAGAATTAAAAATACCATATACGGGTATGTAACCACTACAAAACTATACCAGTACATACAGTTGTATGTACTGGTATAGTTGTATGTAATGGTATATACTGTTTGCAGGTAAAAGAAAAGACTGTCTCATTTAATAATAATTAATAAAATATACTGAACGGCATATCAGCAAAATAACAGTGAGAGAAAGAGTAACTAGATTACTTCAATGTACAGGAGTGACTTGCTGGACAGTACAATATCCACCACAGATTAATAATATCCACACACAGTCACAGGCTGCAACTGTACCTACCATAGTTACCATATTATACAGTATAATTAAGTTACTACAAAAACCTGCATATGAAGATACAGTGTAGTGTATCTTGCCACTTTGCATCACAAAACTACCTATCACTGGTAATATATAAAGGCACAGCCACAATCGTACAGAGGGCAAGAAAATAAAAAGACCAAAGCGAAAATCAGCCCGTCGCGCTCTGCCGTGCATTGACTTTGATCTTGCCATCGGTTGCATTAAAATTTACATATTTTCTCTCCGTGTTTGTTTCCACTTTGATGTTGTTTTCAATGTGGTTTGTATTCAGTGGAAATCGATCGGCTGTTGAAAGTTGTTTATCTCAAAGCGACACGGCGTAACTCGGTTTGTGGCACTACCTTTGTTTCGCTAGCACGAGAAATATTTGTTAGAATACAATAACTGGTTGTTTAGTTATTTGTAGAACACGTTGCATTTGTTACAGTTCTGTTCGTAAATATACGGGGTGCGAGATATTTTAAGAAAAAGTTTTGATGTTATTGATTTTACACGTGATTATGGTTGGTTTACGACAAGTTGCATGAACAAGTTCATGATTAGGGAGTGCAATTCGTTGTTCTTATGAAAGCGAACGAGAACATCGCATGAAAATCGCCCCATTATTCTATGAATGAACAAATAAACCGACAAAATCTCAAAAAATTAGATTAGATATGTTAATGCGTAATAATTTCTATAGTCTTCTATTAATACTTTTGTAACTGTTTGTTGGTTTGTAGTAAAAACACGATCCAGAGTTTCCCACAGTATGATTGAGGCCTATCACAAATAACCATAATCTTTTTAACATAAAAATGGAACCGACTTCAAAGACTTCAGACTATATCAGTTATTTTGATTTTAACACAACAATACTAAACCGATTTTCGTGAAAATGAAATGGGACCAATCTGGAAGTATACTTTTCTAAACCAAAAAAGGATTTTCAAAATTGGTTAATAAATTACGAAGTTATGAGGTAACAAACATTGAAAAAACACATACGCATCGAATTGAGAACCTCCTTCTTTTTTGAAGTCGGTTAAAAAATATGAGTAGCTATGTATTTTTTTTCGAGGTTTAAGGTCAGAATATGTTTGTGAGAAAACTATAATACACTGAGTTCGTCTGTCCATGATTAGAGGCGTACTCCCAAATGAGATTTGTTCAGGCAATTTGCGTAGTCTAGCGTCGCGACGCAATCAGGCGCGTGTATTGTGAATCTGTAACTACTTCAGCAACATATCACTAGCTTTTACTTAGGGTACCTACGTTTGGTAGAATATAGATTATAGCTATACTGTACCCTGTATAGGTTTAGGTGCTGTATGACGTTCTATGAAAAATAGTCTATTTCCTGCTTCACCACCCTTGAGAGCGTACATATTCGTACTGCAGAATGTCTTAAGAGCGCGCAGCACGTCGGTACGATATGGATAAAATTCGAAGCGCAAGCGAGACGCCGAATTATGGCTTTTACGTGAGTGAAAAGCACGGAGCGATTGACGCGCGACGCAAATTTTATGACGTGAGCGCCAAAACCATTTTTACCTAATTGCAAGTAAATTAAACAACATAACGAAAAGCAAAATGACCATAGTTCAAGATATATACCTAATTTTTTATACAAAACAAAAATTTAAGAAAATAAGTTTGCTTTTCCTGAGATTGAAAGCAAAATGTGAGCAAAACATGTAATTTTCATAAAAAATAAACTATCGAGAAAAGTTTTACAAATTGTGTATTTTGTATAGTCATAACGAAGCTAACACTTTGAAATATCATTTACCCAAATATTAGGCTCCTAACTTTTCCAGAATCTGAGATCCAGAACCATTTGTAACCACCAAATTACATATTGCACACTCTTAAGTCTTTGGCATGCTCTATGACAGAGTTCATCATGTGTTATTTTTCTTACAGCCTATGATAGCCAGATCTTCGCTATTTTATAAAAGCTGAAAGTTTCTCAGCCCACATTCCTGCCATATTATGTAAGTTGGCAACTATGAAGTTGAAACTGAACAAAACTAGTAGGTGGACTGACGACATCAAGCGAGTCGCAGGGATTCGCTTGATGGCGGCGGCTCAGGATCATGATGTTTGGAAGTCCGTACAGAAGAACTGTGTGGAGCTGTGATACCCCAGTGGATATAACCTCTGCCTCCAATTCTGGAGGGTGTGGGTTCGAATCCGGTCCGGGGCATGCACCTCCTACTTTTCAGTGGTGTGCATTTTAAGAAATTAAATATCACGTGTCTCAAACGGTGAAGAAAACATCGTGAGGAAACCTGCATACCAGAGAATTTTCTTAATTCCCTGCGTGTGTGTAGTCTGCCAATCCGCATTGGGCCAGCGTGGTGGACTATTGGCCTAACCCCTCTCATTCTGAGAGGAGACTCGAGCTCAGCAGTGAGCCGAATATAGGATGACAACTACAAGAGAACTATGTCTATCGGCAGATATGATGACGATGATGATGAATTGGAATTTGGACCGTGGTGGTTTTGGTCTGAAAGATTTAGACTCTCAACCGCTCAAGTTTATAGCGTATTTTTTTTAACTTTTCAATGTATTATTATGACCGGGATCGCACTCTTTGAGACACAGAGTAACACCACCAAGTTCCTGATTCCTGACTGTTACAAAGAAATTAATGTACAATATTTATAGATAATACTAGAAAAATACGTTAGTTACATTTTTAAATAAATACTTCATATTTTTCTTCCGGACCACGTAATTTATTCATGTAGACGCCAATAAGAATTGCATTTTATGCAACAGTGGCTCTCTATGAATAAATCTGATCTCAAATGTAAAGAAGCGTTCTATTTTTCCCCAGCCACTGACTAGTGACTAGATATAAGACACTTATGATTGATTTTATAGATTTTATTTTATAACTAGCGGACGCCCGCGACGTCGTCCGCCCTTAGACCTCTTTAATCCAGCTTTTACTGTAGTATCGCTGTAAAAATAGAGTAACTTTTCCCGTTTTCCCAACATTTCCCTTCACTGCTCTGCTCCTATTACTCGTAGCATGATAATAAGTACACTAAAACCTGTCCAAGAGTGTGAAGAATAATTGTACCAAGTTTCGTTAAAAACCGTCAAATAGTTTTTGTCTCTATAACGAACATACAGACAGACAGACAAACAGACAGATAGACAGACAAAAATTTTTCTGACTGCATTTTTGGCATAAGTATCCATCACTAATCACCCCACAATAGTAATTTTGGAAATATATTTTATGTACAGAATTGACCTCTCTACAGATTTATATGTATAGATTAAATACTGACTTGTCTGTTTTTGCTATCTCCACATTTTTCTTACTATCTATTCTGTCGGAGAAGAGATTTTTTTTATTTTTGAAGCATTAAATAAAGACAGCTTTTTGTAACAATGTTCATTTATGTCAGTAATCTTCAATACTTTAAAAATTTCAGAAGTTAAACATTATTTTCTGCACAACGAATACTTTTCGTTAATTTTTTCATTACATTAAGTCTTATCAAAACAAGTTACCTGCTTATAAACGTTGTCTTCTGCTTGGTGAACTCCATAACATTTTTATTCAGTAAAATTTCAAGAAAACAAGTTGTTTAAGTTTTTTAATTTTCATAAATTAAATTATTTATTTCTGCATAACATTTTAATATACTTGTTTATAAGTATAAAGCAGATGCAAGCCCATTTCATAGAAATAGAAAGTGCATGCATTAATTACGTGTTATTTAACGTTTACAGATACAAATGAGTGTATAATTAAATCATTTGAAGTATCTGCAGAATTTCCACCTAGTCACGCTTTCAATACGGATAGTAAGATTTTCAGACACGCGATCGCTTCTTGTTAAGATGATTTCTATTTATACCCGACTGCAAGAAGGGTATCTTGTATGTATGTATGTATGTATGTAATATTCTTTATTACCTCATATCTTCCAAAACCGCTAAACGGATCGTTAGATTTGTCTTAATAACCCAAGTGTTCTTAGATAGGTGATATTAAAACAAACCAACACGACGACTGTGAGATGCGGTTAGCGACCAATTTCAATCGAACACGATCAATTTTATTGGACGTCAGGCCGTCAGCAGTCATGTAAGATTACTTGATCGTCAGTGGCTGTCATTAAGGTGTCGGATAATAATTAAGCCCTCCAAACTGGATCTATAAGGGGGTAGGCCGTTAAAATTGGTTGATAGTGATGGTGATGATGATGATCATGATGATGGTGATGATGATGACGATGACAAAGATGATGATGATGATGCTGATGATGATGATGATGATGAATATAAAAAATATAAAACAAAATGAAAAATCGAAATGAAATACTGTTATATGAGAAATAACTTACCCAGTGTATTTTAAACTAAGGGCGCCAATGAGTAAATGCGAAAAAATAATTGGATTGCGTAAACAATGATGAGTGTTTTAAAGATTTTATTTCAGTTCCGTTGTCTTTTCACGAAACCCCCATTTCCTCTGTTTGTGATGTCAGACAGCTGCTTCCTGTCTACGGTCGATTTTAACATTTCGAATAATAATCTTAATGATATAAAAATTTAAGTCCCATTACTGGTTGAAATGTCATTGTTATTATATTAGAACGAGAGTCTGCAATAGTCAGACAATCCTCATTTTATGAAAGCTAAAGGTTTATCCATGCTTCTCCAATAGGTAAACAACGATGTTTTATACTAGTTAATTTATGTGCCTACAAAATCACTGCATTAGGTGACCTGAATTTAGCTACTCCATACAGCGCACACATGCACAATTTTGTGTTTACTCAAATTAAATATTTAGTTTAATTAAATAGTACTTTTTACACTTCCTGGACACGCAAGTCAACATTGTAGACAATATTTTATATTGTAGGTATTATTTCTTTAACTTTTAAATTATTTCCTTGTTTACTATGCGACTAAATGAAATTATGACAATTATGACAGTTTTGGCTCGCTTGTAGCAATTATATAATAGTATAAAATATTTGATAAATAAAAAATGTCGTTACGAAATTTTTTGATTCGATCGCCGCGCTCAAAGCCCGCGGTAGAAGCTATGCAATAGCTTAAAAATAATGATAAGTCAGCATAGGCAAACTTTCAGCCTTCATAAAATGAAGTATGTCTGGCTATAACAGGCTCTCAGTCCCATGTTGTCCCATTCATAAACATTTTTCAGATTCTACTGTGAGTGTGGTATTAAAAAAATGAGCCTATTGTAACTTTCAAACTTTACTTTAAACTAATTTAGTATTAACTGCACTAATTAATTTTGTTATTAAGAACCAGTTTTTTTAAGAGTGTATAGCTCGTCCTTCGACAAAGACTACCAAGAAAAGAGAAAAAAACAAGCCGAGGCCCATCCTATGTTCGTTCAAGTAATTGGATTAATTTTAAATTAAATTAATTATGAGTGACTAAATGTGGCAAACTAAAACAAAGTAATCGACTAATAATAATTTAATTTAACTAATAAATGCAAATTGAAAATTATTTACAATAAAATAATCTACAACGAATCACAGCAGATTTGTTACCTATAAATAGGTTGGTGGAAGGTAACTTTTCATAGACGGTCCTGCTCTGCCCAACGGTGGAAGATTCTGAGTATGGAATGCTTTAATATGTCTCTGAGGTTCTGAGAGAGATTCGCTTCGTTGCATATTAGTCTTATGACGTTGAAGAACTTTGTAATTCTTAATAAGACCTTGCAATTCTTGCTGTTGTTGGCGATTTAGAGATCTAAAATCGTTGTTTTGCTTCTGCGTGTCATCATCATTAGATTCAACGTAATAAGTGTTGCTTTTGCTTTCTTTTATCGGAATATAATGTGGTGATATATCTTTTTCATTCATATTCTGGATAAAATGTTGTACGGGTTTATTTTTTTGTTTGGTTTTGGTTGATTCAAAGTGATTTTTCAGTACAACGTAGTTAAGAATATTGTTTATGTCTAAGGGCTTTGATTTTACTTTTATTAAGTTTTGAGGAATTTCTTTATTGTGAATATATTTTGATTCTTTTTCTTGTTTTATTTCATGATATTCTGTGTTTTGCTTATTTTGTTGTTTATTATATTCAAAAGTTGGCTTATCTGTGACTTTTTCATCAATATTTAATGGTTTAAATAAATTTCTTAAAAACATATTTTCTCTTAGCATATCAGTCATTGGAGCCTCCGCTGTTGTGGTTTCTTGTATGTTTTCTTTAGCTGTGTTGTATGTGATTGGTTTGAAACTGCTATTTTCTTCATTTATGAAAACATTTGAGACAGTTTTAAAAGTATTTATTGGTTCTATAGTAGTTGGCCTTTCAATGTTATTCAATATGTAGCCATTTTCTGAATTACTCTGTATTGTCACTAAGTTAACAGCTGGATTTACATTAGGTATAATAATTTTTGACGGTTCAAATGATGTATCCTCAAAAGAATAAGATTGAGTTGCAACTTGACTTTGTGGTATAAAGCTATGACGGCTGATGATTTCAGGACGATCTGGACTTTCTATTTTCTTTAATGAATTTATCTCAACTTTGTTGTAGTCATGTTTATTGTCATGTAAATCTTCTTGGACATCATTATAAATGTTCTGGCTTTTCACAATTTCTTCAGAGTTCTGAGTATTGAGACCAATTTCAGTTGTCGAATGGTACTGTTCTGACTCTTTTAAAGTTTTGCTATTGTTGTGACTGGAATAAAGTGAATGATAGTCATCGCTGTTGTAGGCAATATTAGATGTATCAGCATTTTGAGATAATACTTGAGTATGTATCATATGTGTATACTGATCAGGTGTCATATCGCTAAAGTTTATTACTACATCGTCACCTTCAGCAGATGAACGTGAAATCGAGTTTTTGGGATTCTGATTTGCATTCATACCGTACTGCCACCGCCACAAAGCTTTGCTTGCTTCTTGATCGGAGTCTTTGATTTCAGCTTCATAGTTCATTAATTGAGGTAGTGGCGATTTTTCAGAGTTCGATGTTTTAGTAGATTGTGCTGGTGTTGAAGGATTATGGGCACCTTGTGACGCTAGAAATGTTATTTGCGGTGTTGGCATTGGGTTCATCTTTGGTTTAGATTGCTCCATTTCATAATTAGATTTTGTAGGGGTTTGAAAACTCGCTGCCATTATTAAATTGTTTTGAGGATTTGAACCAAGAGAAAATGCTTCTGGAGTTTTTCCAGTAAACAGGTTCCGTTGTGGAGGATTGTTGAAAAAAGTTCGTTCGTTAATTTCATAGTCTTTGTCATCATTTTCCCAAGATGCTCTAACATGTGGCGGTTTTTTAGCTTCTTCTGCTAAGTTATATTGAACTGCCCTGTAACAAAAATTATATTAGCGTAATTCTAACTCCCATCAATTATGAAGTTTGAGTCTCACTGAAGTATTATTATTTTTACCTTTGTATAATTTCTGGAACAGGTGGCGGTACTGGTAAGTGGTCACCTGTAGCTCTAAAACCATTAGAATCGGCGACGTAATGGACTGTGTATGTACGTCCATCATCACCTATATAAGAGTATGAGCCTTCTACTACTTGTTCTTCTTTATCAGATCCCATGTTTTCCATGCGACTGTGTTGCACGTAATGGGTCTGATCTGCACCCAGAGCTCTAAAACAAATAGAAAATTGTGAAATACATTATATTGTCGTTGAAAGCTGTACTTTTGATAGCTAGTGGAAAAAATATTTTATTGTAACTTACTCATAACTAAAACTTCCATCTAAATCCATTTCGTTAGACAAACGAAGTATTGGTATCGCGGGTTCCGTTGTAGATGAAATAAATACACCTGGTGCTTGAATGTATTGAGGAGCTTGGTACGAAGATGCTTTTGCTTGATCTGGGCCTTGATCAGCTCTTTGTATTTCACTAGTTACTATCATTCTACGTACAGATGGGTTGGGCTTGTTTGTTTGTGCTCTTTCATTTGGTCCAATGGTAACATAGCTTGGTGCTTTGACTTCAAATTTTGGCTGAGTAAATTGATTGATTTGGTGTACAGCTTGGTGATTTGACATCCTGGAGTTCAATATGTTATCATTTCTATCTAACGCCTGTTTCACTGCTGTATTGTTTGTACGATTTAATTGGTTTTGAGGTAATCTCTTTGAAACTGGGGAGTGATTATTACTTTTTTCGTTGTGATCATCATCCTCGTCTTCATCATCATCTCCGAATCTTAACGTAGAAGATAGGTACATAGGTAAGGGTGTAGGATACATAGATGGTGTTTTTGAACCAGTTGGTGGTAACAATTGGAAAGGCAGTTTATTTAAATGGTTCAAAGCGAAATAAGGAATGGCGGTATGAGATTCGGGTGACAAATAAATGGTGTTATCTGAAGTAAAAGTTGAGCTTGGAGTTTGAAATTGCGGTGGGAATGGGAATTGATCTTGCTGAAATTTTTGACCACATACCGTACCAGCAAGATATATTAGTAATATTTTAAATATAATCTGAAAAAGAGTTAAATTCGATTAGTAATTTTGTATAACTCACAATTGTTTATGTAAACATCCAATATACACAAAACACTTTCACTCACCAGCTTCATTTTTGAAGCTGAATTAGATTTGTTTTCTTACACAAAATCGACGTCACTACTGAACACAAAAGGAAAATAAACTAGTAATGAAAATGAATTCCGCATACATTTATACACACGCAAGATGATGGTCAGGCATTCGTGAAAATATCAAGCGATGATGTTTTCTCCTGTCTCGTAAGAAATTTTATAGCGACGCGTTATCAAAAACATCTTTTTTATCCAATTACCGCAGTGTACAGATAAATACTTTGTTTGAAATTTAGCTAGAAGTCAATATAATTGTCGGAATAATATCTATACTTAATATTAGAGAAGCGAAAGCAAATCTATCTGTCTGTCACCTTTTCTAGGGTGAACCACTTATATCACTTTGATATCTTGGAGCCGAAAAAGGGTAAATTTTGTCTTATAAATTAAATTAAGTTTGAGTTTAAGTTTAAAATTCAGTTTGTGAAACAGTGATTGAAAATTTGTAGGAAATTCCTTAATAAGTAAGTTACTTGAAGAATTTTTATTATTAACCGACTTCCAAAAAGGAGGAGGTTCTACGTTCGGCTGCATGTATGTTTTTTTTTTTTTTTTTGTATGTCCAGCGATAATTCCGTCATTTGTGGACCGATTTTGAAAATTCTTTTTTTGTTGTGAAGGGTTTGATTCCAGGGTGGTCCCATTTTTTTCATGTCAGGATCTGATGATGGCATCCTGGAGAAATCGAGGGGAACTTTTGAAAATCGTAGAGACGGCTAGTGCGTTTGTTAGTGTTTCCATAAGGTATTTTAAACCACTACAATTTTGTGAAGGTCTGGAGTTGGTCTGATGATGGAGCCGATACACAGACGATGGAACTCGTCAACGATTTACAGCAGGTACCTTTTGTTTGGGCTTAATTTATTCGTATTGATGAGAACTTTCCACCCATATGGATTGTGACTGCATAGGGGGTCTGGCGATGAAGACGGAGGACATTCAGTTCACACTCAGTAGGTGTGCTAACACTAAAAATTAAAAAATAAAAATTTTAATAAAAAAAATTCAACCGACTTCCAACTCAAAAATTAACCTAAACTAAAAAGCAAAAAATAACATCTTACCTATGTGCTACCTTCTGATCAATTTGAAGGCGGTGCCAATCCAGTGTCATGTTTTAATTAAAGCTGTTTCTGAAAGAACCACAGAAATTGCGTAATTTAAACGGCTTGAATTAAAACATCACTGGCTTGGCACCGCCTTCAAACTGATCAGAAGGTAGCACATAGGTAAGATGTTATTTTTTGCTTTTTAGTTTAGGTTAATTTTTGAGTTGGAAGTCGGTTGAATTTTTTTTATTAAAATTTTTTCAAGTAGCTTATATTCGAGTATATTTAGGATTGGTACATAAATCATGAGATAAAAAAATATCATGTTATTGTATCAATTACTGTGATAATAACTTGAAAAGCTTGACTATCGTTAAAATGTAAAATGGAGGTCAAAATGTGATATACAGTAGTGGTTGCTAAGTGTTAGGGTGGTAGTATTTCCCTGAATTGATGATGATTGATATTCACGGCCTCCGTGGCGCAGTGGTATGCGCGGTGGATTTACAAGACGGAGGTCCTGGGTTCGATCCCCGGCTGGGCAGATTGAGTTTTAGCCGTGGCTAGTTACCACCCTACCGGCAAACACGTACCGTCAAGCGATTTAGCGTTCCGGTACGATGCCGTGTAGAAACCGAAAGGAGTGTGTTTTCATCCTCCTCCTTGACAAGTTAGCCCGCTTCCATCTTAGACTGCATCATCACTTACCATCAGGTGAGATTGTAGTCAAGGGCTAACTTGTAAAGAATAAAAAAAAAAATTGAAAGAGTTCTACTTCTAGTAGGCATAATAATGATTCAGTGATGATTCATATATGCTCAGCTCTTTCTGTCATAATGAACTTAGTAGGAATGATAAATTAATAAAAAAAGGCGTTTGTAATGATCATTTTGACTCGCAATTCTCAAAGAAAATGATGCAATTTTCGTAATGTTCTGTGCCATTGCCCTCACAAACTGGTTTTAGTTTCACGGTTCCGAGTATAAAGTTAGATATTATACACATAATGTAAGCACATTTTTTGTTAGTGCAATAAATTTTGTTAATTTTAAGAACAGTATAAAACAAAGCTGTGTAAATTTACTTAACCACTTATAAGATCTTTAGTCTATAACAGAATGTTAGTAAAGAAGTAGTGTTGTCTATACTAATATTATAAAGAGGAAAACTTTGTTTGTATGTTTGTTTGTTTGTTTGTTTGATTGTAATGAATAGGCTCAAAAACTACTGAACCGATTTTAAAAATTCTTTCACCATTCGAAAGCTACTTTATCCACAAGTAACATAGGCTAAATTTTATTTTGGTAAAAAATAGGGTTCCGTAAGATATTTGGGTTTTTCTGACACAAGGTGTAAAAAATCGAAAAGAAAAGTAGGGTAGGGGTAGGTAGGAGTATGGTAGGGGTATGGGTAGGCTAGGGGTAGGCTAGGGGTGGGATAGGGGAAGTTGCAAGTTTACACCGAGTTTCACGCGGACGAAGTCGCGGGCGTCGGCTAGTGTTATATAAAATTCAACGCATGTCACCTACACTATAATCTATTCACGGATATGTATATAAGTTATACAGTCATCCGACTGTACAAAAGTTAAATGTAAAATTGAAGCTGAAGTGAATCTCTGACTGTGAATAAACGGACTTCGATGTCACACGCCTTCCCTGTATCTGTATCACTTAGTAATTAAAAACGCGTTTTTGCTTTGCTTTCATAATTTTACCTCCCCGTTTTCTCGAATCGATATTCTGCGTATCTATCTTCTATACTTATAATAAAACTGGTCAAATTCTATACATTTAATCGCAATTTGAGATTTTACTTATACCATTTGTAACACCAAACGTTACCGTGGCATAACGGACGCCAGCGCCATCTAGAATCTATAATTAATAATAATACGAATTCAGTACTTATATTGCAAAAAATAAAATAAGAAGAGGGTGAAATAGGGGTTGAAAGTTTGTATAGAAAGTCCTTCATTTTTAGAGTTACAGTTTTAAAAATTTGTTCATAAATCATAAAAAAAATACGAAATATAATAGAATTCAAAAAAAATTAAAATTAAAACTCTAAAGTGGTGAAATAGGGCTTGAAAGCTTACATTGATTTCCACGCGGACGAAATCGCGGGTGTCCGCTAGTTATTTCAATAAAAACAGGCATGGTATTACTTAAAAATTTATTATAAAAATAATTACGAATACATCACATCTATCACTGGCGAGAGTTTTATCACAAACTTCTTATATCCTCCATCAGTTATCGGGTTCACAATTATAATCGTGATCAAGATCACTGAAGTAACTGAGGAATATTTTATGGTGAGGTAATTTATTAAATGCTATTTGTCGTTTTTTCTCCCTAAGGCTAAAGTTACTTTATTCACAATAACAGACATATGCAGAAATATAACATTAACTGTTAACGTGTAAGGTTTAAAGTAGCTTTAACTTAATAGTTGTCTTGCTTCGAAAGTTATCGGCGACGCCCGTATCCAGCTTGTGGGGGGTAGTAATCTGTTGGTGGGTAGTAAGTTTGTTGTTGTTGTTGAGGGGGGTAATATGTGGGGTACTGTGGCGGTGATACTTGGGGTTGTTGTTGGGGCTGGGTCGGCGCGGGCTGTTGCGGCGCTATCGGTTTCGGCGGCTCTTGGCCTTGGGGGTAGTAACCCTGTTGTTGTTGCTGTTGTTTGTTCTTTTCTGCTTCAGCTTTTGCTGCTTCCTCTTTGGCGTTTTGGTCGATCGATCTGTAAATAACATTGACATTATTATTTGATTATGACAGCCTGCGTGGCGCAGTATTAATTATGTGCGGTGTAATTACTAGGTTTTCTTAATTGATCCGGGTCTGGTTGGTGGGAGACTTCAGCCGTGGCTAGTTACTATCCTATCGGCAAAGACGTACCGCCAAGCGATTTAGCATTCCGGTACGTTATCGTGTAGAAACTGAAATGGTCCTTTTTCATCCTACGCCTAACAAGTTAGCCCGCTTCCATCTTTGATTGCATCGTCACTTACCATCAGGTGAGATTGCAGTCAAGGGCTAACTTGTAAAGAAAAAAAATTTTTTAGTTATAAGCTAGAGGACGCCTCGCAGTTTCAACGGCGTAGTTTCATGTGAAATATATGCCACATAAATGTTCGTAGCGCTTTCTATTGGTAAAATAATTTTCAGAATCGGTTTAGTAGATCCAGAAATACAGCCCTTATTAGTATAGACAGGTTTGTTCTAACTCGTTTTACTTCCAAATTGGATTATTGTTTTTATTTACTAGTGCACTACTAGCAGACCCTAGCAACTTCGCTCGTATGAAACGAAACAAGCGGAATATTCCACCATGCATTGTTGTTATATCACAAAAGAGATAAGCACCGTTTCCGATAAAAGCTCCCAGTAGGCTTGACTTTTCCGACACTTCTTCCACCTTTAGTCAAGTTTAACGAGAACAGACAGACAGTTTCTAAAAATATTTTTATATAGATGTAAATGTCAATGGAAGGTGATAAACGGTATTGTGACAAATCTTAATCGAAACCGCTACGAACAATATTTATGAGACCACTTAATACCGTACAAACAAGGTATTTATTTTACTTTATCATTCGGAACTGTTAGATTTATGAGAAGACAAACTAAATAGAAGTTCAAAATGAATGTTTACTAAAATCAATTTTTCATTCATGAATAATTTATGTGTTTAGGAGTCATTATACTCATGTAAATGCAAATAATACGTGTTCGTAAAGAAACACGAATCTGTGTTGGGGGAGTGCTCATTATAACAACATCATTCATTTATTGCAGGCAGAGGTTTTGTGGACAATCTATGATTATCATTCTATTAGTTTTGCTTGAAATACTGACAAACAATACAAGTAGGTATCAGTTCTGTTAAACTTGAGATCATTGTCATTAGTGACATAAATATAGATTTGCTTAGATTCTTTGCTTGATTTGTATCGATTTGCCGTATCACATGCAGTTAGTTTAAACTGCATGTGATAGTGATATATTGATTTTTACACTATGGTGGGATAACTATGTTATATGAATTTGACAAATCCTTAATTTTAACAGGTATAAATAATAATAAATTGTAATTTCACCAAATTATTATACACCAGTGGATATGACCTTTGCCTCCGATTCCGGAGGGCGTTCGAATTTGGTCCGGGGCATGAAACTCTGACTTTTCAATTATGTCCAATATAAATATATATCAAACGGTAAAGGAAAAACATTGCAAGGAAACCTGCACATTTGAGAATTTTCTTAATTTATGTTTGTGAAGTCTGCCAATCCGCATTGAGCCAGCGTGGTAGACTATTAGCCTAATCCTTCTCAGTCTGAGAGGAGACTCGTGCTCAGAAGTGAGAAAAAGATACGACAACTTCAAGAAAAGATAGGTACTACCTATCATTTTGCGCTTCCGTTGTTTCACCTTGGCAATTACACCAATGTATTCGAAAGTATACTATGCAATCTTCTAGAACATTAGTCCGAAGTTTGATATAAATTCAAGTCACACGTCCCTCTCATAGTTCCTCCTTAAATTAAGGAATACGATAGTATCTTAATTTAATCATATAAGCCCGCCAGCCCTCATTGGAAAAGCGTGATGGGTTTATGCTCTCCTATAAGGAGGGAGGCCTGTAGTGGGCTGTAAAATAGGCTGATAATGATGATGTTTCACTTACGCTTGAATCGCTGCCGGGATTGGTGGTGGGGTCGGTATATGGTCACCAACTGCGTGGAAGCCAGTGCTGTCCGCCCAGTAGGTAACGGAGTAAACCTTGCCGTCCGACCCCGTGAATGAGTAGAAACCTTTCTTCACAAGGCTCTCTGCATCTGTATTGGGGTCCGTGAAGTAACCCCATTCCCCTACGTGCGTGCCGTCAGCGATCTCGTATCTGATGACAATACATTTTGTTAGAGTTTATATTAGCCTCTCGTGAGAATACGGGGATAAAATATAGCCTATAACACTCACAAATAACGGCTTCCTAGTGGTAAAAGAATTTTCAAAATCAGTTAAGTAGATCCAGAGACTACTCCCTGGAATAACACAAACTAATAGTAGAATAATACCTCTAGTTTTTTCATTTTCATTTCAATTTAATTTAATTTCACTTCAAGAATATACCTCTTTATAATATTAGTATAGATATACCTAGATTATACCGTGAAACTGTTATACAGGATGCTCGGGAGTATTTTCCATAACTCTAGGGTTTTATTATTTAAAACCGAAAATAATCAAAAATGTTTAAAGAACATTTGTTCTAAATTTTATATTTTTGGAGTAAATATTTCTTTTGTAAATAGATCTTAAAATGTGTCCTTTATACCCATCCTTATAATATGACGTAGCCAAACTTTAAAACTTTTAAATGCAAGGAAAGATATAGGCGTGTGTTACATGGATCGTTGGAATTATTTGAATTACGAGTACTTTGTATGAAAACATAAAAGCAGTTATTTTTTAGTTCGGCTCCTATAAGTGGACTCGTCAACACCTTGAAGTTATGGGAAATACTCCCGAGCACCCTGTATAACTTTTTGCATTGATTATTTGCAAAACTTTTATTATTATAGGCATTGATAAAGGCTTAGTCAGCTTAGTCGTATCAGTCAGATAAACAAATTATAACAAAAGGTTGTACGGTTTTTATTATGTGCAAATAACCGTTTTATGTGTTTGGGAATTGGCAGTAATTTCGAATTTACAGGTGGACATCCTAATTTAATAAAACTTGCTCCATTATAGTCTGCGCTAAATTTCGACCAATTTTTTTTTTGGATCACTTGTTCAAGATTATTTATCTCATTATTTATGGAGATTAAGCGATAATAGCTTAAATCATTCATTATTTGGCTAGTGTGGTAAACTATGGTTCACTTTTCTCATTCTAAGATGAGACTGATGGATTATTGAATTGTTAATGATCGATGAAGTTGGTGAAAATTATAAAAAAAAACATACCCGTCGAAAGAACCTCCTCCTCCTTTTTTGAAGTCGGTTAATTAGGATTGTTAAGTAAAATGAAGCTACATTAAATGAGAAAATAATAACTTTTAACGAGAACAACACTTTTGTAATAATTAGTATATATTTAATGCTGATGTTATACATACACAAGCAAGATAGAGAAAAGAAGTCAGGTAAAAAGTAAAATATTTGTACACATTAAACATTTCGATCGTCCTTTAAAACATCCTTATTCATGAAAGAGCTGTTTTAAGCCATTCCGTTCCTAAAATGGTGAATAAAATTAGCGACTAACATACCGAGGCCATTATAGAGGATTACGTGGGACTTAGCAGTGGAAGTTTTATTTTAGGATGTATCTAATATATGCAAAGTTTTGGGAACAAAATATAAAAACAGTTATATTGGTGATAAAATAACAGGTTTTTAGCTAATACAACGTTAATTTTCACAATAGGTTGAAGACCGTTAGGGTCTTATTTTGAAGATACTCAAACATTATTGAGGTTATTTGCATACTAAATACGAATAAGTTATTGATTGTTAAGTTCTTAAAGATGTCTTTTCGTTTATCGAAGTATAACAATCAAATTAAAATCAAGGCGGAATATTTTTAACATTTGCCTTCCTAAGTAAACAAAATATTTTGTAGAGACTTTTAACAAGAGTTAATTTACTGATGAGTGCCTCAGATGTTTTAGACCCGTATAAACTTATTGATTTGGGTATCGCAATCAAATAAGAAGTTAAGTAAAATGCCTTTTAGTGACCCTTTTCTGGATTTGAACGCACCGTCGATAAATTAACTCGAAAAGGGTGAGCCATCTTGATAACTAAGGTATGTGCTTGTACGTTGTTTTGGTCAGTATTAAATTTCAAAATGTAGTTTAATTTATTCTTGAAAACAATTCAGGTTAGCGATTTTAAAGTTCGATTTTGTTTAAGATTATAATGCGAGCATTTAATCTTCATTAAATTTTACGCATTCTTTCCATTAGTGTAATAAAGTTTGCTTTTATATTAGTGGTACATTTAAGGGTGCAATTACGAATAAGAAGTTAAGTAAATTTTAGCACTATTGAAATGTAAAGAATTTGTGGTAGGTACTTTTTTTGAGAAATCGATCTCAATTTCATGTTATTTAAAAACAAACAAAAGCTGGTTTTAATTTACGTATAAAAGCTCTAATTTACCTAGATATGATAATTACCTATTAGCATTACTAAATAGCACTATAATTATGTATATTTATATCTACAAAACGATTTTGATTTTGTGTTTTATCGGGTAAACGAATTTATAGCAACTATTATAAATAGCAGTTTCATCCGCGCAGTTCCTCTTCCTGTGAGAACACGGGAATAAAATACTAAATTATGTTACTTGCTGATAATGTTGCTTCCATTGGTGAAAGAAATTTTAAAATCAGTTTAGTCGTGAAAGTGCAACAAACAAACAATCTAACATTCGCATTTATATTATATTTATTAAATACTTACTCATATTTGTAGCTGCCATTTTCTCCTAGAGTATGTTCGTTCTTGATGATTGAAACGGGAGTTGTTGTGGTGGATGGTTTAGTTGTAGTTGGTTGGTTCCAGTTGTTCCAATTATTGTTCTCATTGTTCCAGTTCTGAGAACCAGTGTTCTGGGGTTTATTCCATGGACTTTGGGTGGCAGGGTTTTGAGGTTTATTTTGTTGTTGATTCCAGTTGTTATTCACTGGAGTCTGAGGCTTTTGAGTCCAAGTATTTTGTTGGTTGTTCCACGTGTTCTGATTTTGATTATTGTTCCATGAGTTTTGATTGTCCCATGTGTTGGAGGGCGCTGGGTTGTTGTAGTTGTTCTGTGGGTAGTAAGTGTTTTGTGGGGGGTCGTTTTGAACTGGGAAGTAGCCGCCTTGGGATACCGGTGGAGGAGGAGGAGGCGGGTTCGGTGCAACGGGTGGTAGAGACGGAGCTGATGGGTTGTAGTAATTGTTTGATGGAGGGTTGTAATAGTTATTCCACGGTCTCGGCGGTACGTAAGGCGGACTCCTTCGTTCAGATTTTTGGAGGTCCATAGATGCGGCCGCCTGAAGATCATCTATTGACTCTTCTTCCATATCTAAATCTTCTGCTAGCGCTAATGCTAGAGTGACGGCGAGAACGAGTAGCTGAAAAAAAAAGAGATTTTGCGTTAAAAACAAAAATCTTTTATTTATATAACCTATTTACGTTTATACTTATAAACCTATTTACGAGAAGTAATTGCTGTTTGAAGTAAAATAAATTTAATTTCTCTGATGTTTTATTTAAAGTAATATTTGACATATTTAACAATGACTAAAATATTTTGAAATATAATTTGTATATTTTTTTAAATTAATTTTCTATGATATTAAAACTTTTTATTTTTTTACAAAACACTTTCAAGTTCACAAGAATCACTTCTTAACTTTTAAGAAACCACGGTACTACAAAATTAAAAAAAAACATTAAACGCCAATTTTTTTTTTTGGCGTTTATTATTTTTTTTTTATCCTCATGTCCTTTTGATCACTGTCCGACGCACATTCCACGTTATTTTCACTTCACAAAATTCCAAGGACTCACCAGCTTCATCTTGAGGTCCTTCCGACTCCGCGCTCTGGTGGAAACTGTGGCCTTATGGGGTCGGGGCAGATTTTTATAGGAAATATGTCCTGCGTCCTCCGACGTAAGCGAATCGCACCTCAGCGCGGTATACAATGACCTCACTCTTGTGATTAGAGATACGGATTTAGGAGAGATGCACTTAGCTCGCGGTTAAATTTGTGTTCTAAATTTAAAATTAATCGAAAGGGTCGAAAAGCTCTACATAACTTTTTAATAAGTAATCCGATAAAATGGCCGTCATCTATCACAGGTTTTAAGTTACTGTTTGTTGATTTTTATTTGGCAGAATTAACTTTGAAGGGTTAAAATTCCAAGTTAAGGCAGTATGGATTCTGTAATATATGTTATCTGTTAACTAACAAAATATAAAACAATTTTTACTAATTAAAACTTCAAAAACAGAATCAAAAACTCATCCTCAGGAAATGTTAATTCTAGGATTAAGCTGAAATTATGAAAGTGTAATTATTAACGTATGTATGTAGAGTTAAGCATACTTAGTGTTTTTGTCACCCTTTCTTTAAGTTGGTTAACCACAATATTTTTTTCATGCGATATTTCCAACTACTTACACAACTAAGCTCCTATGTTACAATAGCCCAACAGCTGGGAACAGAACCTATGACCTCCCGTATTTGAGTCAGACTCCATAACCGCAGAACTACTGAGGTTTCCTCTATGAATGAATAAGTTATTCGTCATTCAAACAGTAGTAGGAGTAGGTTACGCCTGTTTGCATCACACTTAGCTGAATTTGTATGGTGTGAATTAGTCTAAGAAACTTTAGGCGTTATTAACCTTACTTTTTTTTTTATTTATATTTACACTTATTTGTACAGTAAAGATGATAATGTTAGTCCTTCCTTTCATAATTGTCAACCCATATTCAGCTCACTGTTGAGCACGAGTCTTCTCTCAGGATAAGAGGGGCTAGGCTTTTGTCCACCATCTAACAAAATGCGGATTGGCAGACACACCTAGAGAATTAAGAAAATTCTCAGGTATGCAGGTTTCCTCACGATGTTTTCCTTCACCGTTTGAGACATGTGATATTTTATTTCTTAAAATGCACAGAACTGAAAAGTTGGAGGTGCATGCCCCGGACCGGATTCGAACCTACGTCCTCCGTAGTCCTCCTTTTACTCTGAGAAGAAAGCGAGTAGAATTAAAAAAAATCATACTATTAATAACATTCTTTAATAAAATTTGAGAGGTTTTATTGAAACCAGAGTATTTTAAAACTTGATAGAGTTTTTATTTTATTTTATACTAGCGGACGCCCGGGACTTCATCCTCGTGGAATTCAGTTTTTCACAAATCCCGCGGGAACCATGGATTTTTCGGGGATAAAAAGTAGCCTGTGTGTTAATCCAGAGTAAAATCCATTTCCATTCCAAATTTCAGCCAAATCGCTTCAGTAGCCGCAGCGTAAAAGAGGAACAAACATACTTACACACTTACAAACAAACTTTCGTCTTTATAATATTAGTAGGATAAATTATTTTATTTTCGTATCTTTTTTAAATTTAACCTTCTAAACACCTTAACTGAAACTTAATGGAAATTTATACTGTTTTGCAGGGAGATCAATTCAGCTTTGAGCAACGTAATATATATACCTAGACTTTTATACTTTCCTAGGATTTTACGAATTATTAATTCACGTATTATACTTAACCTTTGTTTCATTGAAATTAAACAAGGGAATCAAGATGACCAAAAAAACTTAAAATAAGTTAACAAAGAAGAAGCCGAGTTTGTAAAATAAATAATAATAATTAGTAAATTGTGAAAATACATTAAAGTAAATAACAGTAAAAAGACTACAAATACATAGGAACATAGTAAACGAAATCAGAATGAGAAAACAAAGAGGCACTTTAAAAAATAAATTTACATTGAACAACCTATCAATTAAAAAAGTGCTTTATTCAAACCAAACTCTACCATATTTATTTTTTAAAGAACAAGTGTAGATATCATCTAGGTAAGCGCAGTATAATTAACACTATTTAATAGCATCTAGTTAGGTATAAAAAAAACAAACAAACAAGCTACAATTATACGAGTATAACGATTTAAGTGATTTAAGTTTAATAAAAAGAACACCTGCCAAATTTCTTTTTTTCTTGATCAATTTTTTGCGAGTCTCTGAGATCTGTGAATCATCAAACAAATGCGTTACGCTTAGGTAGACATACACCAAAGAGAATTTCGACGGCCTCCGTGGCGTAGTGGTGTTTACGGTAGATTTACAAGATGGAGGTCCTGGGTTCGATCCCCGTCCAGGTCTGGCTGCCAGGAGGCTTTGGCCATGGCTAGCTACCACCCTACCGGCAAAGACGTACCGCCAAGCGATTAAGCGTTACGGTACGATGTCGTGTAGAAACCGAAAGGAGTGTGGATTTTCATCTTATTTGGAACAAGTTAGCTCTTGACGAAGGTCTGGCTATCACAGGCTTACAATATTGATTTGACACTGATATCAGTTAAGAGTACCTATCTACCTACATCACTGACGGATCTATATGCCGGAGGAACTAAATTGTTTTTATATGTTTTTAAGCATCATGTGATATCCTTATATGTAGTTCCTGTCAGACCATCCATCTTAGTTTACAGTGAAATGCAAATGGAAAGACAGTGTATCACACCGCGATGTCACCACGCGAACAATATTATCCGAGGTTAGTAAAAAATCTGTGGAAAAAAATCATCTGAAGGCACTCTGAAAAATGTCCATCCTACTATCCTACTAATATTATAAACGCGAAAGTTTGTATGGATGTTTGGATGTATGTTTGGTTGTTTGGATGTTTGTTACTCTTTCACGCCTCGACTACTGAACCGAATTAGCTGAAATTTGGTATTAAGATATATTTATCTCGGTTCCCGAGGGATTTGTGAAAAACTAAATTCCACACGGGCGTCCGCTAGTCTGTACTATAAATTTTTTTTTGATCGACTTTGATCAAATCGTAAACTATGTTACTGTTTTGTTTTACACTAATATATAAGGTGATGAAGTTAATCCATCTGTTGGGTAATTTCCTAACTCAGTGTCTTTTGGAGGATAAAGTAAGCTGAGCCTGTTGCCATTAGAAGTGTAAAGATGCCAGCGATAGTAATCACTCAATTTACACCAGTTGGCAGCGAAACCAGTTTGCCGTACACTCAAAATATTACGAGTAAAACGATGAGTTAAGCTTTTTTAATAGTTTTTCAATATAAGTCACAGCATTTACGGCATTTTTTTTTCAAATTCTTTTGTTTTTTTTCCTTTTTTATATAAAAAAGGATATTTGCCATATCTTTCAAATATGACCAATATTCTCATTACCCTCCAACTAGTCAGAAAGAGTACGACACGAATAAGGAGTGGGTACGACAATAGACCAACGGGGCGGGGATCGAACCACCACCACCCCTCGATATTGAGTCCGACCGCTCTTACCGTTGAGCTATTGAGGCTTTATTTTTAATTATTAAATTAATTAGACACATAAAATACGCCTTACTAAGTTACCTACCAATCTCTTTTATTGGTTTTTGACTTTAGTAGTGAGTTTTAGTAGGACAAGTTTTATTCTGGCTGGTGGGAGGCTTCGGCCGTGGCTAGTTACCACCCTACCGACAAAGACGTACCACCAAGCGATTTAGCGTTCCGGTACGATGCCGTGTAGAAACCGAAAGGGGTGTGGATTTTCATCCTCCTCCTAACAAGTTAGCCCGCTTCCATCTTAGACTGCATCATCACTTACCATCAGGTGAGATTGTAGTCAAGGGCTAACTTGTAAAGAATAAAAAAAAAACAATTTAAAATACAGTAAAAAAAAAGTAATTGTTTCGGATAGGTTAAAATAGCATATTTGGGTAAGTATTTTATAAAATTTGAAATGTATTAGTTTTGGCTTTAATCAAATAATATAAAAATTATAGCCAAAGGTTGATGCTTATTGAACCGGGTGGCGCCTTATTGGTATGTTTCCAGACTTATAATTATGTATACTGTGCTTATAGTGAAAGAATGCCTCGTAATGATTAAATTATAAAAACGCAAATACTTTACACAAGTCAGGGTCAAGACACCATAGAGTTAACAGAAAAAATTGCTATGTCTGCGGTGCGCTCGTGGGCTTCCCACAAACAGTCAACTTTTTTGTTTAAACTATCTATAAAGTAAGTAGTAACTAACTATAAAGTATCATGTTAAGACAACCACTGTATAGAAAAAAAAATCGATTGTCTGTAAAGTCGGTTTACTGATGATAGTTGAACGTGACAACGTCATAAGAAAATACTGAGGGAATGGTTGCATTTTTCAAAAGAAAATGTTAGTTTTTCTAAAATACTGTTTAATAATCTTCATAGACCAGAAAATACTTTATTTCTTGTAAAAAAAGTTGGCAACCCTAGAGAGAGGGAACGACGCATGACGTCATCTTTTTTCGAGTGTGCAGCCGGCTCCATCGTTGTTGTTATGTGTGAACCATAAGCTTTCGCTTGACTGTTGGATCAAGGGTTAGCTACAGAAAACAGCAATTCTTGAGAGGCCTATTGTAAGGAGGTCGCTCACTCCGGAGCCTTGACCACTGGTTGCTTGGGCACTCAAATTCTCCGTAACGGTAGGGCTGATTTATTTAGAAAATGTATTAAAAATAATTAAAATCATGTGAAAATTTATTTACTTACTAGGAGATTATCGTGAACAGATATAAAAATACCTGGTATAAAAATACCAATGTATGTTCATAATCTATATATAAAATAACATATGTAGAACCAGCGGACGCCCGCAACTTCGTTAGCGTGAAATTAAGGCTTTCATAAACTAACCGCGGGAACTATGGATTTTTCCGGGATACATTCGTAAAGTAGCCTACGAGTATATTAGAAAAAAATACTCAACAATATTGTCTGTATATAAAACAATGTTTGTATATGCAGGTAACTTTTGAATGTATGACACAAAAAGGTTTTTCCAAGAATCCTTATCCCTAACCAAAATCAAAAATTAATTGCTGGTGATACAGTTAAGTAAATTGTATTGAGGAAAAGGTTATTTTGGCCTCTAACCACAATGAGAGATAACGGAAGATGAATGAAATATCCTCATTTGTAAGGCAAAAAAAAAAAAATTAAAAAAAAATTGGAATTCTAATTCCTAAAAACATTGAGGAGACCTTATTCTGTAGGGATTCTTGGTTCGATTCTTGAATTTTCCTTTCTTCTAATAATTTCCAAATAGTATGGCGGTTGGCCTATAAGTCTACACACGACGTGTATGAAGTCTGCTAATCCGCATTTGGCTAGCGAGGTGGACTAAGGTCTAACGCCTCATTCGCCGAATATGGGTTGTCAATGATGATGAATGATGATGATTTTTTTTTTAAAAGAGCAACTGTTGACTTTCTTGCCGGTTATTCTCAGGAGAGCCTTCCGAACCGGTGGTAGAGTCTTTACAAAAAGTCAATCTTGACGTTTCAATAGTGCTTGTTAACTAAAGCTACTTGAAATAAATTTAGAATTTTTGGCTTCCGATCATGAGATACTGGTTTTCCTGTCCTAGGAAGTGCGAAAGAGATGACAACGAAATTCTTAGTAGCCTGGAGTTGTTGATGGAGAAGTTGTTGTAGGAAAAGTTGATGATGTAGGTACACCTCCATGTTTTGGTGACGCGGAAAGAAAACTAAACAATCGGCCGTCCAAAACACCTCTCCTATACTGAAGGATGCCTATGCTGTAGTGGGCTATAATATAATGAAGTAGAGCTCTAAAACCCCATCTCATTATAGATGGTATTACTGAATACTAGCTTTATTTTAGAAACTTAAATAGGCTTATTTTGATGTAAGTAATTAACTATGAGCCGTGATAGCTAAGTGGATATGTCCTCTGTCTCCGATGCTGGAGGAGGAGTTGTAATTAAATATCACGTGTTTCAAACGGTGAAGGAAAAACATCGTGAGGAAACCTGCATACCAAAGAATTTTCTTAATTCTCTGCGCGTGTGAAGTCTTCCTATCCTCATTTGGCCAGCATGGTGGACTATGGCCTAAGCCCTCTCATTCTGAGAGGAGACTCGAGCTCGGCAGTGAGCCGAATATAGTTGATAATGATGATGATGAAATAAACTATGTTATAAATAAGTTGGAATATGCAAAAAGTAATAGTTAAACTTTGACTGAATACTGTTATTTTTACGAGTTACTGTTATAAAGAAATTAAAGTTTTGCACGAATCACACTATAAACCAGTCAAAGGCCAATCAAGATTATGATTTATCATTTCTTTAGTGCTCAAAATGTATTAATTCGCTATTAAGTATTATAATACGCGTAATATTCCTCATTGTGGCTCAAACTCGATATAATTAATCTCGTTAGCACTGACACGTTTCACTTTATTATATTCTTAAAACGATTCATACTAACATGGTGCATTAATTTAGACGAAAAGATGTCTAATCCCTTGAGTTGAAGTTAGGGTTATCGCTAAAATTTAGTTTTTAAATTTAGTTTTTTAGAGGTCTGTTTTTTGCAGAGTAAATCGGCTGTTTTAATGAATGGTTTTCATCCGTTACTGCGATGTCACTTACATTAACAAATTTCAAATATTTAGTCCTTTCATTTATGTAAACTAAAATAATACGCACAATGTTATCATCCTCAGGACTATTAGTTCCAGTATCGATAGAGTTCTGATTCGCCTCGCTGGTTCAATGCATTTTTGAATGACAATATTATCGTCACGAATTATGTTATAGTTAGGTTGGCCTAACTATAATATACTCGTAGATATATGAAAACTATGCTAGCACTTGTAAGTAAGTGAATAATATGCCTGATATTACAATACTACACTACATCATAATGTTTCCGGATATCATACAGTGCATTTTACAAATTGTATAGATAGTACTAGGTTTTTAGAGTTCCGTTATCCACAAGGACCCCCTAGTTTCGCCATGTCCGTCCGTTAGTCCGTATGTCCGCGGTTTAACGCAAAGACTATTAATACTGGAAAGCTGTAATTCAGCATGAGTATGTACATTAAAAATGTGAACAAAGCCGTAAAATATATATTTTTTTAGGGTAAGTTTTTTTACTCTCTCTCTCTCTTTTAAACGATGTCAAGGGTTTTTTAGCAAACTTTTTCGATTTAGGGATCCGTTTGTAAAATATTAAGCTTTTGAGAGCTAATTTTTGTTACAGTCAAGTGTAGAGTCAAGTGGCTAATTTTTACCAGTTGTGCCAGAGCAATCGCTGAATCTACAGATTGAGTTGACAAAATGTGTATCGTCTGTCAATTTTTCATCACGGGCAGTCTCGCCTGTTGAATTGCCAACCCTAAGCATATAAATATAATACCCTGTAATGAAGGACATAATTCGATTTTATGTTTATCTTACCCCTAAGTGGATTTATATCTGGACAATAAAACAAGGTATCATACCAAGGACGAGTGCATTTATAAAATTTGCATATGAGACACTTCCAAATTCATCTGCGGGTTGGTTGAAGCAGCAATCCCCGTGGGAACGGATTGATGCCATTAAATTAATAACTTAATGGTTTTCTTTATTATTAAAATGATTTGACAGCTCCATTAGGATTATATTGGAGATATAAAACAAAATTTTCTGTAATCAAGACCATTGTGAATCATGAATGTATAGTTAAGAATTAAGGTCTTTAACAGTTTTAACTATTTAGTACATATATTATTGGACTTATTAAAAGTAAACTTATTTTAGTTGAAACTTAAAAAAAATATCTCGACGGAAAGACTTGATTTCTTTTATATTTTTAAGCTGTGATATAGTTAATAATTAAATAACACTTCTAAAAATTTTCGCTGATCCATCATCATTATCACTACTATGACATCAGCCGATGGATGCCCACCACTGGACATCAGTCATTTGTAAGTATTTCCAAACACAACAGTTCTGAGCCGTCTGCAGCGGGTCTAGTCTTCCTCGATAAAAGGGCTATCTAACACTGAGAATATTTCAAATCGGACTAGTAGTTCCTGAGATTAGCGCGTTCTAGCATACAAACAAACTCTTCAGCTTCATAACATTAGTATCAGCTTCTGCTTTTTTTTTATTCTTTACAAGTTAGCCCTTGACTACAATCTCACCTGATGGTAAGTGATGATGCAGTCTAAGATAGAAGCGGGCTAACTTGTTAGAAGGAGGATGAAAATCCTCAATCCTCTCGGTTTCTACACGACATCGTACCGGAACGCTAAATCGCTTGGCGGTTTATAATATTTTATATTCAAAATACATAAATGAAACGCATCAACACATTAAGCTAACCCATGCGTCAGCTCGTCTCGTCCCTTTCGCTGGGAATCTTCATGAAACATTATTGAGTTAGTGGTTTTATCTCGGAATGTTTCTGCGGTTTCTATACAACTGTAGGTATAATAAAGCGTGTGACAGAATGTGCGTGGGGTCCTTAGGAGGTATGTTGAATTATATCTAAGTGTGCGTAATTTATTATTTTGATGTCTTAAATTATCAAAAAGTTGAAATAAATTTGGCTAATGTATTGTCCTGATATATGAAGAGTCTGATCAAATGGTTGGTATATTGGCATCAGTCTTTGTTATACCGTCTCGATGAAAGCAAAGTGTTATTTTTAAGTGTTAAGAGTATGCTGCACTAGCAGCTGCGACGTTGCCGTTTGTATTCGTCGGTTTTAATTTAAGACCAGCTGACTATTAATAGCAAACAAACATATAGATAAAATCTTGAATTGACCCGAACTGGGAATCGAACCTAGGACGTCTCTATAAAAACTTCAGCATTATTTTCATTACGAATTTATTTATTGCCATGTACTCGTACATATTAAATTCAAATTATCATTTTAGTAAGATTAGGTTAAGTAAGATTAAGGGATACGTACTCCGCGCGTCTTGATATTTACACTACCCATTAACAAAAGTTGAGAATAATTGTATCCAATACTAGCCGACGCCCCTTGGTTTCACCCGCGTAGTTCCCGTTCCCGTGTAAATACGCGGATATAAATAGCTTATGACACAAATAAAGCGGCTTTCTAGTTTTTACAACACATACCTGTTTATAATATTAGTATAGATTAGGTTTGAAGCATCTATTCTATTTCGATAAACATAAACTACTAACTAATGGTTTTTCCATGTCTAACTGGATGGTTTATTAATTAGTAAACACAATTATTAACAGGTTAATAATCTCTAGTATATTGCCATTATAACGGGAATACATTATTCTATTCCGTTATTTCTTTTATGCGTATCGAAGTAGAATAATGTACTTTTTCATAAATAATTTTATATTAATAATATTTCATTAATAATAATTTGAAGAGGCGTGATAGCCCAGTGGATATGACTTCAATTAGGAGGGCGTAGATTGGAATTCGGCCAGGGCATGCACCTCTAACTTTTCAGTTGAGTGCGTTATAAGATATTGAATATCAGGTGTCTCAAACAGTGAAGGAAGACATCGTGAGGAAACCTGCATACCTGAAAATTTTCTTAATTATATAGGTGTGTAAAGTCTACCAATCCGCATTGGGCCAGCATGGACTATTAGCCCAACCGTCTCATTGAGAGGAGACTCGTGATCAACAGTGAGCCGAACATGGGTTGTCAATGATGAATGAAAAATAAATTATCAAATTATTTCATCACTATTATCTAATGCATCATTGTCTTATTCAAAGTCAAAATCAGAAAAAAAAAATCAGTCAAAAAGTAGTGGTATGCGCAGTGGATTTACAAGGCGGAGGTCCTGGGTTCGATACTCAGCTGGGCAGATTGATATTCTTAATTGGTCCAGGTCTGGCTGGTGGGAGGGTTCAGCCGTGGCTAGTTACCACCCTACCGGCAAAGACGTACCGCCAAGCGATTTAGCATTCCGGTACGATGTCGTGTAGAAACCGAAAGGGGTGTGGATTTTCATTCTCCTCCTAACAAGTTAGCCCGCTTCCATCTTAGATAGCATCATCACTTACCGTCAGATGAGATTGTAGTCAAGGGCTAACTTGTAAATAATAAAAAAGAATAAAAAAAAAAAATTTCTTTCTGAGAATCTTGTTTGATTCTTATAATGCTTTTAGTTATTGAAGTTAAATACAACTTGAACTACTGTCAAAAGTTGGTCCGAACTTTGATTCTCAAGGCTTTGGATGTATGCCATATGTGGTGTCTCCAAAAAACTTTATTCCAATAAGCATTTACATTAGTGACTTATTTTATTGTTGAAGTTGTTTCGTACAATTATTTATTGTACTTCAAATATGACCTCGTTTCTTTCGAAACACATGGACCCATAACATTGGCCGCGGTCAGATTTTATGGGTAATAAGGTATTTATCCAAATTATGGTCAAATAAACGTTACTTTTAATTGTTTTTGGCGTATATTGAGTACTTTTACGATTTCATTACCGTTGGACCACATTGCACGTTGTCATTCACTATAACGGTCACCTTTTGACTTTTAGTACTCCGACGTGTTTACTTTCGTCCCAAAATTACTTGTGCCTTGTTTGACGAGCGGTAAGGGCTACCGTTGGGTAAATACTAAGGATTAGGGTTATTCTGTCACCTCGTTCAATAATTTGTCTCTCATGTTCACTTTTACCTGTTCCCATTTTGTTTTTTGCTTTGAGTCAGTTTACATCGTCACTTTTCTGTTTCCTGACAAGAAATACAGTTGGTTTTTACTAATTTGTAAATATATATGCTATAAATAACGTTTACAAGATCTTTGGTCTCATGGATAATAATTTTCCACAGAAATGTTCTGTGACATTTTTTTCCATGTAGTCTAGAAATTTAAAATTAATATCTTTTTTATTTAAATACGTACTAATGTAATGTTTTCAAAATTCAAATATCTTGTTTATGGAGATGGATCGATTAATTAGAACATATTCTGTCGAAAGATGAATGTTAAATAGGCTTTTAGTGGGTATAGTTTTTTTGTTTAAATAATATAGTTATTTATTTCGAGATCAAAGCGATAAGATTGTGATTCAGTACAGAGTTTGATTTGTCACTTCTAGTGTAAAAAAATGTGTGAAGATTTTATCACTGTTTATATGGCCAGTTTTGTATGTAACCGTCTGTAAAATGAATGATATAATTATCAAGATATTATCGTATAAAGGGAGGTACCACCCCACATGTTAATGGTATTAAAAAAGTTATTTTGAGTCACGTTCTGGGAATACTTGTAAAAAGTAGAAATTAATTTATTAAAGTTATTATGTTGACTGACTGTTGGTTTAATCATAATAGTTTAGTCAGGTCAAGGGTAATAATGGTTATTTTTATCTACTAGTATGTTTTATTAATGATTACAAAATATATAGGGTGTCTGCATATTAGTTTTATTACTATTTAACAAAAATCTGATTGTAAAAAACCTAATTGCAGCAGTTTTATTATAGAAAAAACTGCAAAATACAAAAATTTGTAAAATCAGAAAAAAATAAAACTAATCAAATTAGTTTAAGATGATGATAGAGAAGATTGGGTGATGAATCTTCCACTTCCGTTTGTTCCACTAATTATTATGGGACATCCTGTATAAAATAGTAATTATACATTTGTACGAACATTAAAAGGCATAAATACGCTTAGCAATAAACACATTTATGGTTATTAAAAAAATCGAAATCTCTACAACTATAAAAGTAATAATAATAATTTAATCAAGATTTTAGAGAGATTTTACTGTTTTGCAAAATTGATCTAGGGAGACTTTTATGTAAGGGTGTGGTATTTAATAAAAAGCGTCCAGAGGAAAAATCCCAATTTTTCTGATTTATTACGTTTAATTGCGCCTCTGACCCATTTTTATGGTACCACAAGAATTCGCGTTTCGCGGAACAATGCCCATATTTTTGAATGACGGCCTCGAGATACATCGCGTTTTGTACTATAACATTTTTATAACTGGTTTCACATATCAAGTGGGAGTCAATGACCCCGCCGGTGAATCAGTGGGCATGTTTACTCTATCATCAACGTTATTGGGTTCACAATTTATAAAATGCGTTTGATTGATATCGCCTTAGATAAGAGTTTATTTTTATCAATCGGAACGGTTAATTGGCATGCGAATCCTCATTTTATAATTTTTAATGTGTTTTCGTTGTAATTAGGTTTGACAGCGCCTTGGCAATTTTATCGTCAATTTGATTAATTAGCATCTTTGAAATTGTTACATCTCTCTTTTGTTGTCTTTTTATTATTTTATTTCGGTGCAAGTTCTATCTCTCGAGAGTTTCGTTCTATTCATAAAAGAATATACCTATTAAGGTTTTATGTAGCTACTTTTTAAATTCTTTACGGTATTCAACTATAAAAATAATTAATACAGTTGAAACTGTCAGTTTTTATTTGAAATGATTTAATTAATAAGCTTTAAGGCATTTTTATTGCGATATTTCAGATTATGAATAAATATTTCAAATTATGACGCTTAGAGCTTTACAACAGCCTGAATCTCGGTCTTGGGATGTCTTGGATTCGAACCCCGTCCGCTGGAACATGTTCGTACCCACACGCATTTTCGTACACAGTTTCTTCAAGTTATTGGAAGAGGACGGGAATATTGGTCATATTTAAAAAGGTATGGCAAATATTTCTAAAAAATAAAAGAATACCTAGCCGCGATAGCCTCTGTCTCCGATTTTGGAGGGTGTGGGTTTGAATCCGGTTAGCGGGGGTATGCTCCTCCGTCTATTCAGTTGTGTGCATTTTAAGAAATTAAATATCACGTGTTTCAAACGGTGAAGTAAAAACGTCGTGCGGAAACCTGCATACCAGAGAATTTTCCTTATTCTCTGCTTGTGTGAAGTCTGCTAATCCGTGTTGGGCCAGCGTGGTGGGCTATTGGCCTTACCCCTTTCATTCTGAGAGGAGACTTGAGCTCAGCAGTGAGCCGAATATGGGTTGATAATGATGATGATGATGACTTTAGTGCGATGAATATTGGTAACATATTTACAAGCTTTTAGCTTATTTGCTAGATAGCACAGAACGAACAAGTAAGCATAGAATGAAAAGTATTTTCATTACAACGGCGACGGATTTGAAGTTTAAATCCAATATGGTTCTCCAGGGCATAGGGTAATCTAATGACGAACATGTAACGATCATTATCATCTTATATTGCCAGTCTGCCAGGCTTAACTTGCTCACCGAAATATGTAACTGATGGTGGACATTGTTAGAACTAAAACTATTTCTTAGTACTATCACCCCAAGATTGAAACCTGGAACTCATAATCTGCAGCTAAGCTAATGAAGGCATTAGGCAGTAATAAAATTCTAAACGGAAAAACCTTAGCAAAGGATTTGCAGATACGAGAGTAGATTTTTTTCCAAACGCTTGTAAGTCCTTAGACCGCAAAATAAAAGGAACACGACCTCAACCCGGGGACGTACAAAAAGAAAGAATACTGTTACAAAAATGCCAAATATTTATTACCTTGACTTTCCAAATACGTGAACCAAGGTCGACCCGAGGTGAATGAACTCGACACAAATTTTTGCCACATTAATTATAATAATATTATTGGTTTTTCTTGCCATGAATCATAGCCTGTCTAGTTAAAATTGTGCCAAATGCTTTGCTATCTCTGAATTTTACATTTTTGTGGCCATGGATCTTACGTGAAGTGTCGTTGGAACGTGCATCTATGAATCTTTTTTACATTTTTCTGAATCTATTGGTACCTACATTTATATTTTAATCTTGTCATATTAAATTTACATAACTCGCCTATTACTTATCTGCTTAACTCTCTATATAAAATATACTGATTCAATACATGAAACATCAAGTTAATTTAATTATTATGTCCAAAGTACAGATAAAATCTAGTCCAGAACTACTAAACGATAAAATTTGGCACAGACCAATATGCATATTTTCTCCGTCGGTGTTCTACAAAATATATTTCGGCGAGTGCGCACAAGAATTGCTTGATCTTGCGCCATCTTTAAATACAGGACTGCTAGGCATCGCAGAGATCTGCACCGCTACGTCATCCATATTCCTCGGACGCGTACTAAGCGGTTTAGTTCCTCTTTTTTATAGGCACTGCAAAGATGTGGAATACTCTTCTAGTTTCCGTTTTCCCCACCACCTACAATATGGGTATCTTCAAGTCAAGAGTGAATAGGCGTGTTCTAGGCAAGCGCGTTCCACCATAGGCTGCATCATCGCTTCCCATCGGTGTGATTGCAGCTAAGGGGTTGCTTATACAAAATACAAGAAAAACAGACATAAATTAGATTGTAAGCTACTTTTTATCCCAATATTTTAACGGGAGGGCAAGTGCATGAGTTTGATTTTTTACCGATTTCAAAAAATTAAGTATGTTCTAAGTTCGTGTGTATGTTTGTTATTATATCGTTTTCAAGTTTAGGAATGTACCAAATACTTGTAATCACATAAAATTACGATTCCAGGATCTTGTTCGATAGGGATTTAAATATATTGTAATTTATCTTTCATTCATTTTAATATAAATATGTGAAGTTGGTGAGTTTGTGAGTTTGTAAGGAGCAATCTCTGGATCTTCTGAATCGATTTCGAAAATTTTTTTACATCCTAGGCTTTAGTATTATAGGCTATACTTTATCTCCGTATTTCCAAGGGAATATGAAGCACGCAGGTCAAGCCGCATGGCGTCTGCTAGTGATATTACAAAGAGCTCCCAACCAGAAAATTTATAATCCTCAGACAACATAAACACATGTGGGGATAATATGCTAGTAGATATATACTATATATCAATATGATATATACTATGATGTTTAGCACAGAATGGATCTCTTGTTACTTTTTATATTTTTTTCGGATGAGTATTGAAGCTTTTTATAATGAATGCAGACAGTTTGACAGATATACCACCGTCTTCAAATCTCTGATAAATACCTAAAAATAAACAATGACACCATAATTGCTGTACGTGTCAGCCATTTCTTGTAAATTATGTATGCATCTATACTAATATTATAAATGCGATAGTAAGTCTGTCTGTCTGTTACCTTTTTACAGCTAAATGGCTGAACTAATCTAGATGAATTTTGATATGATGGTAAATGAGTTCCTGGAGCAGGCCACTATTTGTCCCTAAAATAAAAATAGAATTTTTAAAGTTAGAGTTGTAAAAAATTGTGCATAAATCATTAAAAAAATACGAAATGTAATGTGATTCAAGTATTTTTGAAGTTCAACCCCTAACTGTTTAAAAACAGCAATTTTTCAAGTTGTGTTAAAATGGTCTATAACCGATTGATTAATAAATATAAGACAAGAATTACAAAAACTGTTATGATCATGGTAATGGGCACATTGACTACCGTTACAATGTAAATTGTAATGATAAATGAATCGGGATGAAAGTACACTAATTATTCGCAGATGAAGTCGCGGACGACCTCTAGTTCACTATAAAAAGCGTCAATATGCATCCAAAAAATATATAAAAGTACAACGAGATCTATTCTGATACGTCATCATAGTATATCTGCCTGCTGAGGATGTTTTATAGCGTCTATATATATATATATATATATATATATATATATATATATATATATATATATATATATATATAGCATTTTATGAGATCAGAGTGAAACAAGATCTTAACAAAAGTTAAACATACCTACTACGATTAACACATTAGTCTTTCCTACCTGAAATTTATGAGTAAGGAGTTAAATGATGGTCTATTTCCAACGAATACAATTGAAAATGCAACACTGCTCGAAATAAAGCGTCGTGTTTTAAAACGCTGTCGTGTGAACATATTTGGGAATGCATTTCTTGTATTTGAACGCTTTTTTAACGTCCGTTAAAAAAGCTCTTGTGCGAATGATGGCTAAGTGAACAACCAAAATTTATAACAAACTGCTACAGCCTTGATGGTTTTGCGTTATCAGATGCTAAAACGTACCTAACCAACCATAAAAACAGCCTCCGTCGTCACTTTTGGACCTTTGAAAAAGACCGATTAAAATATCATACCAAAACTTACGTGCCCCGAGATACAAAGTGTGTATTAACTTTTTAGATTTAAGAGTATTGTTTACGTTGTTACTTGAGCTTGGCTGAAGTTTATTTGACAAGAAATCTGATACACATGGCTAGTAAATTAATAATATGGACTGGCTTGCATTAGTAAGAAATGAATACCAATATTATGAGTATGTTACCAGGGCCCATCCAGTAATGATGCCGCTCCCGGCAAAGATAAATTTTGCCGTCTTTTACATACCAAAAGTACTTTTTGGAGTTTACTCCTAAGAATCGATTTTCTTATATAGCCTCCGGTATGTAAAAAATATGGGCAGTAATATTCGATGAACGAATGACAGCGTTACGTTTTTTGTGCGCAACCTATTCTGCGCACCTTTCACCGTGCGCTGTCGCCAACAGGTTGGCGGGCGCGTAAGCCGCGGCAGCTGCTTCTCGGTTGCGCACCTTTCACTTTTCAGACGTAAGTATTGAGACGTACATAGTGAATGGTGCGGGGCAACATACACTTATTTAGACATTTGGGTGAAAGAGTAAACTCCATTGTTCATTTTGTCGCTCTGGGCAAATCAGTACAGATTTTCACATAACTTTATTCTGATTTATTATAACGTTCCTTAGTTGAAGGAGTCATCAACCATTATAAATTCTATAAGCACAGACAAAAGCTTAAGGCGAAATTATCTGAGATTAGGCGTCAGTCAACTCTGTGGTCACGATCGGATTATTGACAAGTTCAGTTATTAATCGTGCTAGCCTAAATATTATGTATGGACCATTGATATCAGATCACCTCTACTATCTCTATGGTATGGAGAATAATACCCTTTGTGAGAATCTGAAATTGAGATTTTCGGTTTTGGATTTCGTTGATCGATTTAAATTGTTTGTTTCCGATTAAAAATATGAAATCCGTATATTGTATGTGGGTTTTTTAATTCTAATGAAGGGATATAAGTTTTGTATCGAGTCAGACATTTTAGAGTAGTAAGTTTTAGTGAAAGAGCTCGTCACGCCGTTTTAATTTTAGCCAAACGTTCATTTGTTTTCGCCCTTATGTTTACCGGTGAAATTACAAGAACTTAAAATCTGCTTACCGAGTGTATCCTTGCTGCGATATTCTGTTATAGGCAATGGATTTCCACTTAAGATCTTAGGGGATATTTGCGTTGCGTAATAATTATTTTCAGTGTAAGAAATAAACATTTCTCTTACCCCATGTGCTCCTGGTATGACATACTTACGTTCTATTTTAATGATTGAGATTTTTCTCTTTTAATACTAACCCTCATTACATTAGATACATTTTCATACAAGTCGCGTCGCTAACAATGCCCATACAAATCGACGTAGGCGTTGTCCGAGGTTTGTGACACCTGTCCTTTTGCGTTTTTGTAACACAAGCGTAGGAGTCGCATCCAATTACTCAAGTTTGACTTCGACTTATAACGACAGTTATAAAAAATTAACGATTACGAATAACCGAACCAATAAAATTGTTTGAAACCGAGCCAATAAGTAGGTAATATTTCTAAACTAGGTACTTCATCATCATCATCATTATCAGCATATTTTAATGGCATACTACAGGTCCCGCCCTCCTTTATAGAAGTGGGGATATGGAGCTTAGATCCACCACATTGCACCGGCTGCCTACATGTCCAGGCCTCCCACTTTATAGGAGAGGGGATATATGGACTATGGACGCTTCCCCGATATGGGTTGGCGTATCTATCTATCTATCTATCACTATCATAATATGAGTGATTGAGAACGATTTCGTAGTGAGTTAATTAGTAGCCCTACTATACCGTTGCTGGATTGTCCATAAAGTATACTAACATAACTTCAGTGAATCGTCAGTACCTACAGTTTTATGTAGTGTAGTTTTACGTATTATATATATTCTAAAACATCGTTTGGTAGTTGATAAAACTTACAGTAAGGATACAGTATCACAGTAATGTATGTAAGTGCCTATTGAAAATTAAAGCAAAAAAAAAAGCAAAGATTCTTCAGGGTTTTGTGGAAATCTGCAAATTTTATTCACTTTGAATAGTAATTTTTTATAGTACCTAAATGTTAGTAAAAAGGCATTTCACTCTAGTATTTTCCCGCACGAATAAAGCTGGTTTCACTCCACCAAGGGACTTGTTCTTTTAAAATAAATAAAAATCAACGAACCGCCTCTTTGGCATGGGCATTGATGGGCGTAATTTTGGCATGCATTATGAGCTTGACAGCTTAGGTCGTTAGGATCAAACTTCACATAAATAACTGAGAATTAAAATCCTGTGGATCCTATGGTACTTACTTATATGTAAAGTATATATTTCTACACTAAAAGTTGACGAAACAATGACGAGTACAATCCATCCATCGGGAAAGCTATGTAAAATCAACAGCCTCTGTAGCCAAATGCCACTTGGCTACAAGGGTAGATATCTTATTTTGTTTACAAGTTCCCAAGTTACTTGAATTGTTATTGTAAATGAATTCAGTCATGGGCCTCTTCTAGGAAGAAAGCAATAATACTTTCGAGCTAAGTGCAGTCGTTACAACATATATCTTAATGTTCTACTTCTATAAAACATTAACTCATCATCTACATCTTTCTCAGTCTAAATAAACTCTTTAGTTTTCTTCTTTTCTTTTATCTTTTCAATCATCTTGTAATGCTTATAAACAAGTGCCTCGTTGGTATCCTATGTAGCTTCGGATTATGAGGTCTTGCATGCAAGTCTTGGGTCAGGCCATGAATATTTGAACTTTTCTTTCTTCCAAGAAATACGTAAAGAGTTGGGAAGTTGTAGGTGGTATAAACCCCTTTCTTTGGAAAGCAAATTAAGCTGTCAGTTATAAACAAATTAAGTTATAAACATTTGATACTGATCAGATTCAAATATTTCCACACTGAGCCCGCCTACCCACTTTAGAACGGGGTGGCGCTAATTTTCTCTGCTATATAAGGTGGAAGGAATGACCCTGTATTGAGCCGTGACTAATCTGTACTAATATATAAAGCTGAAGAGTTTGTTTGATTGAACGCGCTAATCTCAGGAACTACTGGTCCGATATGAAAAATTCTTTCAGTGTTAGATAGCCCATTTATTGAGGAAGGCTATAGGCTATATATTATCTTACGAGAACGAGAACCACGCGGGTGATACCGCGCGGCGTCAGCTAGTAATGTATATACATAATATTATATAACTTTTTGCTGATTATCATTTTAATAAAAGTGAGAAACGCATCGCAAATTAATTTCGAATATATCACCGGTGTTTATGCCTCTGTTATTTTGCTGGTTTACAAATAAATCAACAAAACAATCAGCTTGACATTGCATGATTTAAAGCTATGCACATTCGCGCATTCATGACGTGGTGGTTTTATCATATCTATCATTGACGACTATTGTTTGTTTGTTCGGATGTCAGATAAACGTGAATTGATATCGTGGGCACTATGACACTTGAATTGTCCACTGTCCACTTTTATGTTTATTTTTGGGGAAATGGCGGCGGGGTTCATTGAAAATGTGCATTTTACCGCTGTTATTGACTTTTGTATTGGTTTTTAATTTTTTCATGCAGCACATTTTATGATACTTTAATATTGTAGTTTACATTCGATAGAAATTTCAATGTTATACCTTTTTAAGCCGTATTTACTTGTTTTGTGTTACAATTGATCTGAATAAATTATTGTAAAAACTTGCATAAAATCATTATAGCTACTTTATTTTGAGATCTACCATAGCTAATTTTTGTTATGGGTTTACAATGAAACCCAGATGAAAGATTTAAACCTTTTAATACACGTACTATGATCTATACTTATAATAAATTAGTAATATAGTACCATTAAAGCTGTTAGTTGAACTAACTAGCAAAGCATAAAAAAGCCAGAAGTTTGTATGAAGAGTAATCTAAACTAATATTATAAAGCTGAAATTTTCGTGTTTTTTTGTTTGTTTGTTTGTTTGATTGAACGCGCTAATCTCAGGAACTACTGGTCCGAATTGAAAACATCTTTCAGTGTTAGATAGCCCATTCATCGAGGAAGGCTATAGGCTTTATATTATCCCCGTATTCCTACGGGAACGAGAACCACGCGGGTGAAACTGCACGGCGTCAGCTGGTAGATATGTATAAGCTTAGACTAATAACCTATAGGCCCGCATCACTTAACAATTTTACACTCTAAACGTAAACCACTTCTGTGTCTATGTAAGCGTAAGAGCTAAGCTAATTACCCACGCACACAAGCGTACTTATCGTTGCGCTGCGATGCGTCAAGTGCCCCGATTTCGGGGCACATAAAACGGCTTACGAATACAGCGACTATATACTATGTATGTGTATAAGCTTTTTTTATTAGGAAAACTAAGTTCTCCTTTTAAAAGCTTTTTATTATAAACATCTTAAACCCAAATTAACTTGTTGGTGACGACTTAAATCTATTTACTTTACTTTCCTACGCAGCGATAATTAATTTATATTACGCCTACAAATACTTCAAAATGAGAAATGCCCAAAGTAGAATTTTATGAGTCTATTAGTAAGGTAATATTTATTGAGTGTTAAATGGCTGTTACTATATATATTTTTTCTTTAACTATTTTTCACAGAACATACTTTGATAACTCCTATTAACTTTTTGTTTTGGTTCGTAAGTAAGTTCGTTTCGTATCAACGACTTCTTCTTGAATTCAGTTATAAAATGTTAATATTTTTATCAACACATACATAAAGCCTACAGTACACACACACATACTCGTATATAAATTGATGTCTGTTACGGCTCTATCTTGGCCATATTTGTATGCATTTCTCGATTTCTATCAGAATTATTTTCTTGTTTCGTCGTTTTTAGACCACTTTTTTACGTAGTCGGGTTATAGTTTTTAATACTCGTTTATAAATTGAAGTCTGTCACAGCTCTACCGTGGCCATATTTGTATGCATTTCTCGATTTCTATCAGAATTATTTTCTTGTTTCGTCGTTTTGTAGACCTCTTTTTTACGTAGTCGGGTTATAGTTTTTAATACTCGTTTATAAATTGAAGTCTGTCACAGCTCTACCGTGGCCATTTTTGTATGCATTTCTCGATTTCTATCAGAATTATTTTCTTGTTTCGTGGTTTATAGATCACTTTTTTACGTAGTCGGGTTATAGTTTTTAATACTCGTTTATAAATTGAAGTCTGTCACAGCTCTACCGTGTATTATATTGTATGCATTTCTCGATTACTGTTAGAATTATTTTCTTGTTTCGTTCCTTTTAGACCACTTTTTTACGTAGTCGGGTTAAAGTTTTTAATACTCGTTTATAAATTGAAGTCTGTCACGGCTCTACCGTGGCCATTATTGTATGCATTACTCGATTACTATCGGAATTATTTTCTTGTTTCGTCCTTTTTAGACCACTTTTTTATGTAGTCGGGTTTTATGTAGTCGGTTTTAACTTTACTTTTTATAAGCACAAGGAGACGCAAGAATAGAATCACCGGAATCAAGCGGATTTCGGAGGCTATAAATCGAAACAGGATACCACTAAAAATGTTCATTATTCATGTGCCAAACAAAAAAAATCACATAAATTCTCTTATGACTGTTAGGTGTGGATAAAAATACAGTTATGTGTTGAAGTCACTTTGGGTATTACACCCACAATATTAATAAATCAAATTGTTTAACATGTCTACATCAGATAAGGTATAAATAATAGGCTTTTGGCAAGAATATTTGGTTACACTTGTTGATAATTATCACAGAGTTTGATATTTTCATTAACTTGAATGGATGATTCATGAACAGCCCATGTACGGCTCACTGTTGAGCACGAGTTCATCACGCTAGCCTAATGCGGATTGGTAGACTTCACACACGTAGAGAATTATGAAAATTCTTCTTTCATAATTCTCTACGTGCAAGTTATGTAGGTTATGCAGGTTTCTTCACGATGTTTTTCCTTCGATGTTTGAGACACGTGATATTTCATTTCTTAAAATGCACATAACTGAAAAGTTGTAGGCGCATGCCCCGGACCGGATTCAAACCTGCGCCCTCAGAATCGGAGGCAGACGTCATATCCACTAGGCTATCACGGCTCACTGAATGATATTTTAATATTTTAGCTAGATACTCTCTTATCGTAGAACTTCAATAATGAAATTAAAAAACCCTATTATCAGCGTATTTTAACCGCCAGGCCTGCCTCCTTATAGGAGAGCTTACACTCACCACGCTGCTTCAATGCGGGTTGGCGGGCTAAGGGTGACAGTGTTAAATTCATTAACAACCACTATCGTATGTTCTTGAAAATGACCGAGACGTAATAGCGTGCTCTATGAGGTACGTGGGTTTAACACCACCAACTTCGGCAACTTCCCAACTCCGGGCTGAGAATTCTAACTGAAAAATTCTTAGAAGAAAGAAATACTCAGTATCTCATACGTAGACAGGATTTGAACCCAGGACCAACGAATCGTCAAAGACCAACCTCTAGACCAACAAGGCAGTTTAAAAAATAATATCTTAATGAATTAGGTTATTCACGTGCTTTCATTATTAACCCATATTCAGTTGACTGCTGAGCTCGAGTCTCCTCTCAGAATGAGAGAGGTTAGTATAAATAGTCCGCCACGCTGGCCCAATCAATGCGGATTGGCAGACTTCACACCAGAGGCGTCTCTAGCTCACGTAGCGCCCGGGTGCATTCAAAATTCTAGCGCCCTCTAGTACCGTAGTGAGCACTGTTGTGGTGAGCACTGTGAAAATGGACTCCTAGTTACCACAAACTGTCTATGTAGCAATACCTTGTAAGTAGTTTTATTTACCTATTTGCCTCTATTTGCTAAAACTAGACACATTTATTTAAGAAGATTTCTAGATGCTATGCAAAATGTAGATATGTCCCCGGCACGCCATCAAAACCCGCGCGGCGCGTGGCGCCCCTGAGATCGCGGCGCCCGGGTGCAACGCACCCCCAGCTCTATAGGTAAAAACGCCTCTGCTTCACACACGAAGAAAATTGAGAAAATTCTTCAGTATACACCGTTTCATATTAAAGTATGAAACCTACCTATACGAGTAACTTATTATACTTGAAATACAAGCTTTTGATACGCGAGTACCTTGTTAAGTTTCACGCAAATAATTATGTGTAAAGTCGGGTAAAAATCCACCATCGAATAATCTTTAAATGGGACACCTTGCCCGCCAGCATGGTGAATCATCAAAGATATCTTTTTTGTCATTAATGCATGTAAGTTTTATCGCATTTTATTAACTGAGTCAACTTTAAATGCGTTTCGGATTTGCTTTATTACGAGATAAATAAAAAATATCACTTTATGGTTTTTGGACGTAGATAGGTACCTACGGTGTTTCCGATTTCAACATACAACATTTATTGTTTTGTATCGTAATTAAGGTAATACTTTTTTGTTATCTAATATATAAAATTCTCGTGTCGTGGTGTTACCAAACTCCGAAACGGCTGGACCGATTCTTATGAGATTTGTGTCTGAGAATCGGCTAACATCTATTTTTCGTACTCGTGTCACAGAAAACATATACTAGTGTTAAGGATTCTCCACCTCAAATTTCATTTTTCATTTTATAAGGCAAAACACCGTTTGCTGGGTTTTTTTTAAATAAACAAAATAATTATACACCATATAATTATTCAGCCTCTAGCGCTGGATGACAAGAATTATTATTTTAAACCCAAGAGCTAAATAAGCACCAGACCAAATAATAATTGCTAATAGACCAAAGTTACTGAACTGCTAATTCTGAAATACAAAACACCCTAATGCATTTATTTTAATTTGTAACAAAAAATCTGTCATCATTTTAAAGTTATAATAATAGTATTTACAAAAAGGTCGATTTTACAAAATTTATTGTTACTTTAATGGTTTACGTCAGGGTAGCGTATTGCAAATTATAAAAATACGATATATGCCTCACCCAATTTATGTTGAAATTAATGTTAACGTCATTTATAGGTTGTGTTGTAAAAGTCCAAAGCCCTAAAATATTATTGATTTATAATATTTTGAATATAAAACCTTATTAGATGTTTTTATAACTTAGTTTTTATTGTTTAATATACCTACATGTCCGTTATTTGCAATTAAATTGAAATCACTCGGCCGTATAAAAAGGCTTTGTTGAAATTCCAATTAAAACCAAGTAGGTACCTAATTACCATCCATAGTAAGTAAAAATAACCTTTATAAATAAACCATAGATACCTACTAAATTTTTTAGTAAGTTGTCTTTTAGCCCTTATTCGCACGAAAGTTTTTAAACAGACGTTAAAAAATTGTTAAAATATAGTATGAAGTTAAATGAAGGACTAAAATTGAAAATGCAACACTACTCAAAAAAGCGATGTGTTTTAAAAACACTGTCGTATGTATTTGAACGCTTTTTTAACGTCCGTTAATAAAACTCTCGTGCGAATGAGGGCTTAAAATATTGATTTGATGTTTTAATAAAGCTAAGTGTTCCTCTCAAGAGGCTTGGGCATTCATGTTTGCCCCAGGGTATAAAGGTCATTCTGAAATTGATAAATGAATACGTTTAATGATATTGCGATTTGCAAGTCAGCAAAAAATTCTAACTGAATAATTTTGAACGCAGTTATTGTCAATCAACCGTTAATAATTTATATTCACATGTAATACATAATTAATATAACATTATGTTCGACAACTTTTCAAATAGTAAGTGGCATGTTTTTTTCATTAAGGTTCCGTATTTACTAAATTATCGGCCAGTGATTATTATCGTCTTACACTGTATAACAATACATATATATTACTAGCGGACGCCCGCGACTTCGTCCGCGTAAATTTCGATGTCAACTTTACTGCTACCCCTACCCTACCCTACCCCTGCCCTACCACTACCCCAACCCTACACTACCCAACCCCTACATCTACCCTACCCCTACCCTACCCCTACCCCTACCCCTACCCTACCCCTACCTTACCTACACCCTACCTCCATCCTACCCCTACCCCCATCCTACCCCTATCTCACGCCTATCCTACCCCTACCCTACCCGTACCTTTACCCTACCACTACCCTACCTCTACCCCTACCCTACCACTACCCTAAACCCGGCCCTAAACCTACCCTACCCCTACACTACCCCTACGCTTCCCTACCCGTACCCTACCCTACCCTGTAACTGTTCCATCTTACTCCTACCCTTAGCAAAATCGGTCCAGTCCTTCGAGAGTGGTGGTATGACCAAGAGAAATAGAGACTTCTATGCTAATAATATAAAGAGGTAAAGTTCGTGTGGTAGTAGGAGGTAATCTCTGGATCTACGGGACCGATTTGGAAAATTGTTTTACCAATAGAATGCTAAAAATCACTAGAATGCTTAAAATCGGACCAGTAGTTCCGAAGATTACCCCATTTAAAAAATGTGACAAACTGACAAACTTTACCTCTTTATAATATTAGTATAGATTAAGCTTTATTTTTCAGAATTTAGTACTTCTTTAATATATGTAATAAAATATGAATAGAAGGACGTCCATATATCAGTCCATATTCTTTAATGGATAATTTTTTTTGATTGCTATATACACAATACACCTGTAAGTGGCTGAATAAATGGTCCACGATCATTGTGTAGGTACTTTCACTTAAAACATGACCTGTGTACTAGATATAGGTGTTTCAATAAATAATTAAATACGAATGGAAACGATATATACACGCAGTGTCAACTGCCTGCCAAATTAGTATACATATTCTTGACTGATTTATTGAAAATTAGCAGACGCCCGCGACTTCGTCCGCCCTTAGACCTCTTTAATCCAGCCCTTACAGTAGTAGCTGTATCGTTGTAAAAATTGAGTAACTTCTCCCGTTTTCCCAACATTTCCCTTTTCCTATTGATCGTAACGTGATGAAAAGTATACTATAACATGCCCAGTAGTATGAAGAATTATTGTTCCTAGTTTCGTTAAAATCCGTCAAATAGTGTTTTTATATCGAACATATCGACAGACAGACAGACAAAAATTTTACTAATTGCATTTTTGGCATCAGTATCGATCACTTGATACTTATTTTGGAAATGTATTTCATGTACAGAATTGACCCATTTAAAATAATAGCCATTTTATTATTTAAAGACATTTTGTTTCTACTGTATTAATGGACGGATAGTTATTTTTCCTACGGAACCTCTAAAAGTAATTTCAATTGATCTTGTCCGGTTTTTATTAAAGGAATTCCTTTTAGCATTCGAGGGTATGTTACGGTAAGTTAATGTGAAAAGGTTCTTAAGCGCACAATATAGATGGACTTCGATTGTCGGTACCTTGATATTGTACTCTGTGAAGGGCAGTGATTTGCCGATCATGGGCAAAAGGTAGAGGTCCACATCCCACGTCTCCCCTCATTGCTATACTATTTTTTATACTACAATGTACTTTAAAGTGCATTTTAATCTGACTTAGTACATAGTACACATGGACGACTTTAATGTAAGTTTCATTATGTAGTTCTTACAGGCTATCTGTCACAATCACACCTGATGGTAAGCAATAATGGGGCCTGTGGTGTTTTACCACAGGCACTTGCCTTTTCATTTTGCATTTTTACTCTTGACTTGAACATAAGTATATTGTAGGTTGTAAACTATAGAGCCGTGATAGCCCAGTGGATATGACCTCAGCCTCCGATTCCGGAGGGTGTGGGTTCGAATCCGGTCCGGGGCATGCACCTCCAACTTTTCAGTTGTGTGCATTTTAAGAAATTAAATATCACGTGTCTCAATCGGTGAAGGAAATCATCGTGAGGAAATCTGCATACCAGAGAATTATCTTAATTCTCTGCGTGTGTGAAGTCTTCCAATCCGCATTGGGCCAGCGAGGTGGACTATTGGCCTTACCCCTCTCATTCTGAGAGGAGACTCGAGCTCAGCAGTGAGCCGAATATGGGTTGATGACGACGAGGTTGTAAACTGAAGCTGGAAGGATTTTCCAGATTTTTGCAGTGCGTATGAGGTATAAGGAACTAAATCACCAGGTACGTTTTCTAAGTATTATATATCACTGCGAACAGTTGCCGAGGTTGATCACATTTATTGTAACTCTAAGGTAAATATTAAGAATGCGTTGATTATCAAGTTCAAAATTATATGTTGCCTAGGCAAAATAAAAACGACAAAATTCGTTTATTTAAGGTAAGTAAGCTTAGTTTACAAGCATTTTCTGAACGTCAAGTTTGTGTACCTATTCCGTACATATAGAGGCTCTAGTTACTTCTACTCTATAAAAGGCAATAACCAAAATTGAACAATTAAAACTAACAAAAACATAAAGATTTTTCATTCGGAAAAATGAGAACCATCTATCCATTATAGAAGTCGGTTAAACACATGTCGACTACATCATAATCGTGAGTGTGTGTAATTCTTTTTAAGGAATGCTATGAGTCATGGTTGTATTTCTTTTGGCGCAGAAGTATATAAAAGTATCGACATGACCTTGCATGCATTTTATAATTCTTGAGCTTGAAAATAATTAATTCTTTCATGGAGGGACGAATGCCGTAGCGCATTAGTTATACGCTTAATTAAGCTCCAATTTGGCTTAAAATGTTATCTGCTATTATTTCACTACCTTTTTTAACTTAGTTGACAAAACCTGCATTACCCGGGTTAAGTTGAAAATCAAGCCTTTAGCTTGTAGGATATTTGCGCCAGGACACGTTCGACAACTAAAAACCAAATCGTATCTTACCAACTATTGTATTATACATAGCAGACGCTGCGCGGTTTCACCCTAATGGTTCTCGTTCCCGTAGGAATCATTATTATCAACCCATATTCTGCTCTCTGTTGAGCTGGAGTCTCCTTTCAGGATGAGAGGTGTTTGGTCAATAGTCCACCACGCTGGCCCACAATACTGTGGCAGACTTCACACACGCAGCAGCATAGCTATTAATATTTAAAATAAATAAGTAATGAAATGCACCTCCAACTTTTGACTTATGTGTATTTTAAGAAATTAAATATCGTGTGTGAAGAAAAAACATCGTGAGGATACCTGCATACCTGAGAATTTTCTTAATTCTCTACGTGAGTGAAGTCTGCCAATCCGTATCCTCTCATTCTGACAGGAGACTCGTGTTCAGCAGTGAGCCGAATATGGGTTGATAATAAATGAATGAAGCTATCTGACTTCTCACAAATTGTATAAAAAGCCAAGTCTATGTTTACTGCGAGATATGGTACACAGTATTTTCTACAATTTTGTATATTTGTACCAAAGTTTGCGATTGTTATGTACGTACGAGATAACATATAACAGTATTTATTTTTTGATTTTGTGTGACGATTACTATAATTTCTTTATGCATTTACGACCATCGGTTATTATCCGCCACCTGGTGAGATTACCCTACTAATTTATTAAAGGTATTAAAACAAGTCGCCATAAATACAAACTTTTCTTGCCTGCCTTATTTTTCGAGACATTTATTATATTAATGAAATTATAAAGACCTAATAAAGTTTATTTTGAGTGACTTAAATTTTTATACGGTTTTATATTGCTTTCACTTTATGGCTTTACAAATCTTTTTGTTTGTAATAAAATTGATTATAATCTCTTGTTTGTCTTATACACGCAAATACCACCAAGTTTGTATGAAACCCGTATGATATCAATTACTGACTCCTGTTTTATATATAATACATATATATATAGCCTACGTAGTTCACATTCCCGTGGGAGTATGGGGATGAAATATAGGGCCTAGATCACTCCCTCATAGTGTAGCCTTCTATTGGTGAAAGAATGTTTTAAATCGGTCTTTATAATATTAGAAGCGATGATTGCGCTCGGACACGACTTTACCTGATATGATATCTGATGATATTTGGTCTAAGCGCTTACTTGTAAAATGCCTGTTCACTCTTGTATTAAAAAAACCCAACTGGTCCTCTGGCATAGGGTGAAAAGGCCGGACACTCTCCGGACACATTATTGAGGATTTTGTCTCTCTATGTATATAACGACAAAAATATACGTGTACGTATAATACGATAAAAATGTATGTATAATGAGTATTTTTTGATTATATTAATTAATATGCTTAAATATTGTTAAATTCTATTTAAATAGTAATTTATTATTAATTGTTATTTATTATTTAAATAAAGTAATTAGTAAAAATTAAGTTCTAGAATTGAAAAAAAGTTTAGCAAAAGCCGGACGCCGTTTGTTTTAGCCAAACAGGCAATCAAAAAGCCTAGCTATGCATGGCTTTATCCGGACGCCTGGCAAACATATACATAGGTAATTTTGCTTTATTAAAAATGCTAATCAACATGCTATTTAAATCTAAAAAAAAATTTTAATAAAAAAAATACAACCGACTTCAAAACCTAAAAACGTACCCACTAAACTAAAAAGCAAAAAATAACATCATAATATGTTCTACCTGCTGATCAGTATGAAGGCGGTGCTAAGCCGGTGATGTATTAATTCAAGCCATGTGAGCATATCTTATAGATTTAGATTTTGCAGACAGTGTTGTTTCATGTGGTCCTGTCAGAAATGGCTTAAATTAAGACAACACCGGCTAAGCACCGACTTCATACTGATCAGCAGGTAGAACATATTATGATGTTATTTTTTGCTTTTTAGTTTAGTGGGTACGTTTTTAGGTTTTGAAGTCGGTTGTATTTTTTTTATTAAAATTTTTATTATTTTTCAATTTTTAGTGTAAAATTTCATCTCAAACGAATACATCAGACACCTAATGACAGTCACAACCCATCTTGGTACAAAATTCTCAGCAATACAAATTAATCAAGCCCAAGCACGAGGTAGCTACCGTAATCCGTCAAGGGGTTCCCTTCATTGACCTTGGTCTTCATCATCAGACCCCTAATAACAGACACAACTCATCTAGGTAGAAAGTTCTCAGCAATACGAATTAATCAAGGCCAAACACAAGGTAGTTACTGTAAACTGTTAAGGAGTTCCCTTAATTGTCCTTGGTCTTCATCACCAAACCCCTAAATGACAGTCACAACCTATCTATGTGGAAAGTTCTCATTAATACAAATTAATCAAGCCCAAACACAAGGTAACTGCTGTAAATCGCCAAGGAGTTCCCTCGTCTGTTTTATGACTCCATCATCAGATCGATTTTAAACCTTCATAATTTTGTATTTCTCAAAGGTACTAAATGGAAAAGTTTACAAACACATTAGACACCCATATAATTTTCGAAAGTTCCCCTCAATTTCTCCAGGATTCCATCATCAGATCTTGTCATGATGGCAATGGGACCAAATGGGGACTATACCGTTTCAAACAAAAAAAGAATTTTTGAAATCGGTCCAGGCGTCTTTGAATAATCGGTGTACATACATAAAAAAAAAAAAAAAAAAAAAAAAATACCGACTGAATTGAGAACCTCCTCCTTTTTGAAGTCGGTTAATAAGGTGAAATTACTGAAATATATATATTTCATATTATATTATATGCATACATAAATGTATGTACAATTTTACACTGTATATATACAGGGTGATTCGGTCTTTAGTGCGGATATTTTTTTTCGTGGTTCTGTATCATTAATAGAATATAAATCTACAAACAGTTCGATACATTTTATGTATTTTTTTTTTTAATTTATGTCTCTAAAATAACAAAATAATGTACATATTATTACTAAACAAGATATATTCAGCTTAAAAGTGATCTGGTGACGTCCTTTAGGTATCAAACGAAAATAAAATAAACGCACAATAGGGTGACCCTAAAATTCTGTTCAAAAGTAAATAACTTTAGCTAACGATAATTTTGTTATTTTTGAGTTAAAAAAAAAAAGAAAAAATACGTGATCATTAAATTTTGTTTATGTACAAAATATAAAAATATCCGCACTAAAAAAATTTTCTTCCTGTATACATTCGTGCATTGTTAAGTATATGAAGTGAAAGCGAGAGACAGCAGCGTGAGCTTTTAACGCAAGCCGCGGGTTACTGCGGAACAATAAAATGGGCTTACACGTCGATCTCTTTGCATCGCTTAAAGCCTAAAGGCTCATACGCGTCCGGGGCTTATCCGGCCATCAATACATTTTGATACACGGCCCTTTAAAGGGTTGAAATTGTAAATGAAACATACGGAAATGAAATGAAAGGGATTTTTAATTGTGTGTGCGGAACTGCGATATTGGTTTTGTGCAATAATTCAATTCAGGACGGTTTTGGGTAGATTTGCGTGATGATGAAAATTATGTTTTTCATTTCTTGAACTTTCTATGGTCAATAATGGCTTTAGAATTCGTTTTAGCTACTAAATAATACTGGCCCTGCTTAAAAGAGGGTTTTGTACAGCAGTGAAAGCAAAATGGCTGATTAGAATTAGTTAGGTACCAAATAAAACTGACGCTGCTTAAAAGAGGTCTTTGTACAGTAGTGGACGCAAAATGGCTGATGATGATACCTAATTAAATCGAAAAGAAAAACTAACATCAAATACATAGTGTATATTTTTGATGTTATTGTATTATATGTTATATATTTTAGTTTTTTCATTTATTAATAATAATTAGATTAAAGTAAAGAAACTCATTTTCAAAAGTTTATTCTGAATCTCTATTATGCAGGTTTATACCAGATACTTGTACAAATGTTTTCTGTGACTTTTGAATTTCTAACATCAACCTTAATTATTATTCTTAAAATAATTATATTTTCCCCCATAAAAATATTTTATTCTGCCTACACATACAGAAGATATTTTTGTTAGAGGTTGTAAATATTTCTGCTTTATGGGCCGTCCTTTTAATCTTGAGATCAAATAATTTAGAGTCAACTCATTTCATAAAGCGAAATTGGAAAAACGATGTTAACAAAATTAGGCACCTATCTCAAAACTCGTAAATGATGTTATTTTTATAATTATTTATTTTTTAACGCGCGCGTTTATACCTCATCATTTTATTATCTTGTTCACTCTCTTGAGAAAAAAAAAAGGTTAATTATCCATTTTGTTTGAGGGTGGACACCTTGATAACAATTCTAGTGATTTATAGTTCCTGCGGTAACTCGATAAATTAGGCCAGTGTCTTCCGATATTGGTAAATGCTGACCGAGTTACAATGCAGTTAATTACAAATCTATTTTATCGATATCTTACTAATTAGGCACCTGCTGATTATTATTTATAAGAGACGTGGTAGCCCAGTGGATATAACCTCTGCCTTCGACTCCGAGGGTGTAGGCTCGAATCCGATCCGATGCATGCACCTCCAACTTTACTGTTATTATGTGCATTTTAAGAAATTAAATATCACGTGTCTCAAACGGCGAAGGAAAAACATCTTGAGGAAGCCTGCACAGATACCAAAGAATTTTCTTAATTATTTACGGGTGTGAAGTCTGCCAATCTGCATTTGGCCAGCGTGGTGGACTAAGGCCTAACACCTCTCATTCTGAGAGGAGACTCGTGCTCAGCAGTGAGCCGAAAATGGGTTGTTAATGATGATGATGATGATGATGATGATGGTGATGTTAATGATGATGATGATATATAATATAATTTAAAAATTATATTATATTTTAACTTTAATATTATTTTTATATTTATTTATATATTTTTTATTTATTATTATAGTCTGGCAAGTTCGTTGATACCACTCCCATGATATGCGGGCGACAAGGGAAAAGACTGCGCGGGTGTGAAATCGTGCATTCGGGGAAGTGTTACGAACGAAGTTGCCAAACTATACACATTCACACTTAAAAACAGCTGAAGCGATTATCATGAAAATTTGTACACAGGGAAAGTTATTTCCTGATCTTCCTCTTCTTCTTCCAGCAATCTTTAGCGTATGATTTTGGTTTCAAAAGGCTTTATTTTACATAATATTAAATTAAAGACCATCCTCATATCTTCAAGAAGAACTTTAAACTTAAGATATGCTAAAAGTTTGGATATAACTTCCGCTAAGCTGAGCTTCTAGTTTCATGACGACAACATATCAAAGTGCTGCACTCGTGCTTTGGGTTTCCTGTAGAAGATTCATGTCACTATGTTTTGAAGTTGTACAGGAAAAATATATACAACGCAAAGGTATGTTGTATTTATTTTGTCTGTACAAAGTATTATTAATAAACCGTATGAAGCTTTGAGCTATGACTTTTTTTTTGAAAAAATATACTGTTACAAAATGGACGACCGCGTTTTTGACGTTTGAAAATTTACATGATTTTTAAATGAAGTGTTTTATGAAATCCTTAACTTTTATTAATTAGTATCGAAATATTTCAGACCCTTATTCCACGAACTTAATATTGTTTATATTCAATTTGATATTAATCAACTACCCTTTTAAATTATTTGCCGAAATATATTAAAATCCTCAACCGTTTTATGTGATTTATCAACATGCATCCAAATTGGTGGTAGTGGCAAACCTCCGTGATTTGAAAAACAAATTAAACATTTGGTTCTGGTCATTGTCATTAACATTTGATAAAGAATAAAAAAACATCGTGAAGTAATTTTTTTTTTTTATTCACTTTACAAGTTAGCCCCTGACTACAATCTCACTTGATGGTAAGTGATGATGCAGTCTAAGATTGAAGATGATTAACTTGTTAGGAGTAGGATGAAAATCCACACCCCTTTCGGTTTCTACACGGCATCGTACCGAACGCTAAATCGCTTGGCGGTATGTCTTTGCCGGTAGGGTGGTAACTAGCCATGACTGAATCCTCCCACCAGCCAGACCTGGACCAATTAAGGAATTCTTAATCTGCCCAGCCGGGGATCGAACCCAGGACCTCCGTTTTGTAAATCCGCCGCGCATACCACTGCGCCACGGAGGCCGTCAATTATTGTTATCCTAAACCCACCATCCCGCATTTGAGCTGCGTGTTGGGTGTAAGCTCCATATTCCCTCTCCTATTAAGAGCTGCTGGTCCTGCAGTGGTTAAAAAAGACAGTTAAATGATGATGATCCAAAACACAATTCCACATATCGATACCCTTAGTAGGATTAAATAGATATTCAAGAGCACTTACGAAATGATCAACGCATCGAATAACACAGCGTCTACCGTTTCGGGTTTAGGGTAACCCTTTGCGTATTGAGTCATACAACCAGCGTGCGATTGTAACAATAATTTAGGCGTTGTTTATCAGGCCCTCTAGTTTCACCACATAGCGCCCTATGTAAAGTCTACCCTCCTATTGTTCCGGGATGATAAATTAGCTCAGCTTACCTGTCGCTAGGATTAGCTCCCCATAGCGGACTGTTCTCTCCCTTTGTGAATTCGATTGCACCTTTTTATTTGTATTTGATCGTTTGATTAATTTGTTTCTCATGGAATTGTACCCTCTCATCGCTTAATTTCCTTTGGAACTTGTGGACGTGAATGTTCGTTGAGATGTGCGAATTCTGTCGATATGGAAATGACGATTTAGAGAAGAGCCTGTGTTAGCCAGACATACCTCATTTTATAAAGGGTCTATTAGTCCATGATCTTACCATTAGGCAATCTTACCATTAGGTAAGTACGATAATCATGAAGTTTGGACCGTGGTTTTGGAATGTAGCAGGTTTTATGGTCCAGATTCTCAATTGGTCAAGTATCTAAGAAACACATATTTTTTTCTTTTCTACAGAATATTTGTGAGGAATCATGTCTGTAGTTTGCTTCGTAGCAAAGTGTCTTTTACAGTTTGAACTTTATCAGTGTTTTGTTCAATTTTTTTAGTAGCGTAGCGCACTGGTTTGCGCAATTGCGCAGTGAATTTGCACGATGGAGGTTCGATACCCGGCTGGGCTGATTGAGGATATCTTGAAAAAATAAAAAAAAAAACCCTTCATACTTGGACGGTTGAAGGTCTGGGGCCTTAAAACCTGCTACCTTCCAAAGCTACCATAGTTCACACTTTATAATTGGCTACCGTACTTTGTACCGATTGTAGATCTAGACGCCAAGAAAACGTCCTTTATGATCCTGACGAACGACAATGCTTCCCAGGCAACATAAACACAAGCTACACAGCGTCTTCGTCAGCGAAGACGAGGTCCCCTATATTTGACGTCGCCCGGACGTGGGCTTTTTAACTCACGATCTCGGGGGCGCCTGGATTTGTACACTCAGGAAACTACCCCCTCACGCGCGAGGAGACGCCCTTATAGAGTCGTTCCGCCCATCTATTCTGCTTCTGTCTTCGAGCTCCATCAGGCGATGCTTTTGCATTCGCCTAAAGCCTTCGGTGATGTCGCTGAGGTCCCATTAAGGAGCCTACGGCATTTACACAATTAGAAAAATAACTTACCTGTAGTAAGAGCAAAGACTGAAGAAATTTTTTGACAGCCGCGTGGCGCAGTGGGTAGTGACCCTGCTTTCTGCATCCACGGCCGTGGGTTCGATTCCCACAACTGGAAAATATTTGTGTGATGAGCATGAGTGTTTTCCAGTGTCTGTGTGTATTTATACATTATATAAGTATTTATATGTAGTATATATTTGTATATTAATATTATAATATCAACTATCTTAGTACTCATAACACAAGCTACTATGTATGCTTACTTTGAGGCTAGATAGTGATGTGTATTGTTTAAGTATATTTTGTAGGTCTGGGTGTAGCAGTCGCTTAGCCCATAACGATTTGTTATGAGCATGGTGTGTTATTTTGGGTTTCGATGGTGCCGTTATAGCATTTTTATTTCACGTATGATTAAGCGTAATAATGACTTGCCGGAATGAAAATTACGTGCACATTGTGTTTAATCAAGTAGGTACTAAAGGAATAAAATTTTTGTAGGCAGGTACTTATTACCCTATAAAATGTACCGTTGTCGAAGAGATGCGAAATCCGGTCAATATAGACCGGATTCATGGTACTGCAAAGGTAATTATTTACTAATGGACGCCCGCGACTTCGTCCATATGAAATTCTGTTTTACCCGCGAGAACAATGTATTTTCCGGGATAAAACGTTCCCTATATGTTACTCAATAACCTCCTCTACCTTCCAGTGAAACTCCCAGTAAAATCGGTTCAGCCATTCCAAAGATTAGCTCAAACAATACAGACAGCAAGACAGACAGACAAACATTTTAAAAAAGCTTGCTTGTTTTTTGATATCGTGGACTTGACAACACACAGATAATTTGCAATCACGGACAGATCCTTCAAATTTTATTTATAGAAACGTATTAATGATTTTTATATACTTAATGGTTCGTGCGTACCCACATGTTCTTATTACAGATAAAAAGTTAAAAGTTTCCTTTACTTATAAATAAAAAATCTCGTCACAGTGTCTGTTGTCGCACTGCTAAGAAATGACCGATTTTAGTGAATTTGTTTGTATAATTGGTAGGAATGAGAATAGGTCGTAAATTATCTCTTAACTTGCCACCCCACCCCCTACTTTTTAAATAAAAGCAACTAAATAATTTGTAGTGCTCGTTGCTTGATTTGTTTTTATCAAAAGTGAAAAAGTCAGTCTCAGGACTTAGTATAAAGATATTTACCTTAGAGTAAAGATAAAACTGCTTTCGGATATCGGCTATCGAGCATTCGATTCGACAGGCACTTTATTAGATCGTAAACTTTTTATTTGGCAGTCTTTCTTACATAGTTTCTGCTGATCTCGCCCCAGGTTGGTATGTCGGCCCACTTTCAACCCTTCTTTGGCAGTATTCCACTTTATATAAACGACAATATCCCACAATCAACGTAGGTACGTTGAGCGAGGTTTTATTGAAAGTTGCAATAGTAAAATTATTTAATTTAGTTTGCACTATTTGGGTGTTTATTTTTTGGCAATCTACCAGAATTAAACTAGCGGGTAAACAAGTTTTCACGGTCTGTAAGTACAAGATAACCTTTAAAATGTACTGCATTAATTGCATAAAATTTTAAAGTACAAAATATACAACACAAACCCGTAGCAATTAATGATGAAAATATTTTTGTAATTCTCTTTGACGTTACACTCTTGACAGAGTGGTCGTGGTCGTCATTTGGGTGCGGTGGCAAGTCTCACTATCCGTCGCCATTCTTTCCGTAGTGTGGCTCTCCTAGCACATTCGTGGAGCCATGGAGAGTGGTTTTCACTTGGTCAGTCGAACGCATTAGTGACCTGCCACGCGATCTTGTGCCCTCCACCTTTCTAGCACCACAAGTCGCTCTAATTGACGTGTCATCTCGTCGTGTGATATGTCAAAAGAAAGTGAGAAGCTGTTTGATGCCCAGTTTTAAGCTTTTGTGTTGTGTTGAACGTAAAGACAGTGTTTGAAGTGGGTTTCAAAGTCCGATTGCCAGGGATTGAACACATTACCTTTAGGTATTGAGTGCTAATTCTTAACCATAGCTTAATTGAGCATTGATAGTCAACAGGTAAATTTGTCAAGAATAAGAGGTATAAGCACATAAAAATCCTCTGCTTATTTCAAAGGACGGCCTAATAATATAAACAATCAAGCTCAATGAACAAATCTGTACATTCAGCAATCCGTTTTGTCTCGTCAGGTATTTGTTCAAGGTATGATTTATGACGTCACAGTTATAAACAATAAACCTCAGCGCAAGCAATTTCTTACAGAAACCCATTATCGGTAACGATCTAGAGAAATAGCCTCACTGTTTTTTCCTTTACGAAGCAAGCTTGGGAGATGGGAACAGACAATTGTGTGCTGACCTTCAAGGAACACTCAGTTACGCCGAATTTCTCTTTATGATAATGCTCGGAATAATATTATATACAAAGTGCTCAATTTCGTGAGGAAACGCGTATAATGTTGCCTCATTTCAGGCTTCAGCAGGCAACCTGAGCGGTCGTACTTATAAATGTGCTGCTATAAACTGTTACTTACTGAAATATAGTATAATGGATCTGAGTAACGGATAGCACCTCAGTTTTAACACGTTCGCTGCGGCACTGATTTTTCTGTACTATCCTCTGGTGCGGTACGAGGTCCATCGACCTCGTATCTCTTGAAGAAGCTAGACGTACGAGGTCAGTTGACCTCGTATCGCAGCGAACGTGTTAAAAGTTATGAAAGTATGTAAGAAAAGTACCTATCTATACTAATATTATAAATGCGAAAGTAAGTCAGTCTATTTGTTACCTTTTCACGGCTAAACGGCTGAACTGATCAAGATTAATTTTGGTATGTTGGTAATTAGGATCTTGGAGTAAAACATAGGGTAGGTACTCTTGGACCCTAAAATAAAAGTTATGGGGGGTGAAATAAAGGTTGAAAGTTTGTATCTCATAGTCTCAGTCCTTCATTTTTAGAGTTACAGTTTCACAAATTTGTTCGTAAATCATAATAAAAAAGAGAAATAAAATTTAATTCAAGATTTTTTGAAACTCAACTCTCAAAGTAGTGAAATACCGCTAGTATTTTATATTCTGAAAAACTAATATTGTCATTTGTAAACATTTGTAGCTTTGACCCACCAATTTGCCCCATCTAATGTGGGTTTTAGGTGATAATAATGAAGAAGCTGAAGGAAAACTTTATTGCACGTAAAACAAATAGATATCACAAACAAGACGTGCTCTACAGCTCAAGAGCTAATAATAACAATAAATAATAATAATAATAAAGCTATATTTAATTTCATATTAAACCTTAAAAATAACACAATTTTAAATTACATTTCTAAAATAAATTTGATTTTATATGGACCCCTAAGGGTAAAGCCTCCTCCAATGTTTTCCACAGTTCCCTATCTTTAGCTGCAGCTTGCCATCAAGAGCTAAGTTACAAAGCACTTACAAGTTAAGAACTATAACAAAATAGTTAATTTTAACCCGTAAAATGACCCGTGAAATAACAAATTGTTCCAATTTTAAATCAATATCATCATTATTTCATCAATAAAAAAAATGCACCTATTCTATAAGAAACTAAACTTAACATCGGTTGCAACATCGCACGTTTCACACAAACATCACGACGACGTTAGCGAAATCTTAATTCCGGCTCTCATAAAGGCTGGGGATTGCAGCCTTTCATCGGCTTCAGCCATTGTTGCGAGTCGGATGGCAAATTAAAACCTTCGCAGCCGTGATTGAGTGTGAAAGAGCGCCAGACTACAATCCTACTGGAGAATGCCACGCTATCGATCAAAAGCTGCCACTTTTTTACGTGTAACGGAACGATTTTTATTTATAGAGTTTATTTTAGATTTTTTTTCAAAATTCGATTACAGGTAGGCTTAGTTTACAAACACTTTTGAAACGCCAAATTATATTAGTTGTAGGCACTACCATCGGTTCGGAAGGCAGTTCGGAAGGCAGGCTGTGCTGGTTAGGAGAGCCGTTAATAAACACAGTTAATCAAAAAGCTTTAAAATTATCTATACTGATATTATAAAGCTGAAGAGTTTGTTTGTTTGATTGAACGTGCTAATCTAAGAAACTACTGGTCCGATTTGAAAAATTCTTTCAGTGTTAGATAGCCCATTTATCGAGGAAGGCTATAGGCTATATATTATTCCCCTATTCCTACGGAAACGGGAACCACGCGGGTGAAACCGCGCGGCGACAGCTAGTCATTAAATAAATAAATAATAATTTTATTATAATAAGTTTATTCTTTTACTTTTATTAGAGTAAATATAGGAAATCCTACTGTGGAAAACACAGATCTATGTTAAATATGTATCTATATTTTCTTATTTTCTTCTTTATATGTATCTATATATAAATAAACGTACCTACAAGTACGACGATCTCGAACTATAATATAATAAAACACTGAATTTGCTAATACATTGTTTATTAAGAACTCGGAATTTCTAGCTTTGAACTACATTGTAAACTATACGCCCCACATATAAAATTTAATAGATTGCTTTTCAATTGGTTTTAAGAAATATATTTGTAACTCCACTATGTTGGCAACATCAACAAAGGCGTGCCAGCGCAATGTTTCTTGGATGTATTTACAACTAAGGTAAGGATGTCAGTAACAGATTACTTACGGAATAAGATTGGTTTTGTACGTTTATCAAGTCTTCTTTCTCTTACGTTATCAATATCATCGTATCAGTTATGTTAATGTTTTACGCTACCTCTTTTATAGTAAAAGTAGTACTCTTTACATTTCCAGTTTAATGTAAATGGTGAAAAAATAAAGATGTTTAACAATTTATAAATTTATGTCTGACATCAAACAAAATAACAGGCATTTTTGTCTTTTTAATGTTAAAAAATATTCAAGTATGCATAAAAGTCGTATTACAATATTCAATAACGTCATGTCATGTCAATCACGGATGTCAAAATAAAACTATTTATTTTCTGATCTGAAGTAATTGTTTAAACCAATTTCATATTGTTTTCCATAAAAATTTCACTGCAAGCATAATTAATTGCTCCACTGCAGTTAACTTTTTATAGCCACCCTTGCGCGGCGAAAATTATCCGCGTCCGAAAGGGCAAATTAAATATAGCGTCTCAATTATTTCGAAAAAAAAACGCGCCATACCTACAGACGCAAAAAGAATGGTGATGTTACGCTGAGCCTTTGAAAAGCTCATCGGGGGTGCTCTCAAAGCTGTCAGCGCCAGGAACACACTACTACGAGTGTGTAACATTCATCGAGATTCACATTACCGCAGAGAAAAATCTTACCAAAGAAAAGCAGCAATGTACACAGAATTATACGAAGCTGTATAAATTTTCGCTTTCGACGTTGGTAGCGGCGTCGTGGCGGCTGCTACAGCACGCATGCGTAGTGGAAACCACCCCATTGGTCTAGGATGACGTCATCGGGGTGAACCCGTAGGTCTGAGTGTCACTAACAGTCACTCCGCAGCGGTCGGAGGGTACTCGCGTTCCCTGAAAACCAGTACAAAAACAATCGAACCAATAACAGTACTGTTCGTGGTAAACAGAGTCGAGTGATAACGTGGTGTCTAATGTTAGTGTCAGATTGATCCCAGTTTCAGAAACATCAGGCTAAATAAAGGTAACCGTACGTCAATGTTTACTGACTTTTAAAATGAGACTTGACTCTGTAGAGATTATTTTTTTTTGTATTTTTTTCTTTGCTGCGGATAATGCTGAAAGATGAAAGGCTGTCGAGAAAATGAGCGATTTTAAAAATGTTTTTTCTAGCTTTAATTATCTTGTTCGTATGTGTGCTGTGTTTATTTATTTAGGTTCTGTTTGTGTTGCTTGTCGGGGTCGCGTAATATTGCAGCGGTGATTCTAATTTTAAATACTTCATTTGTTGGACTTGTACTTCTGGGATTCTAGGATTTAATCCCATATTATTACATTTACTAAAGCATTTTATAATTTACATTGCGTTACACACCTGTATTCGTATTATTAGCATATCACAACTTATTCTCCCATTAGGTAATATTTTGATGTTTTTTTTTGGGAGGTAGGTGTTTTTACAAATAACCATCAATTCATTAAATAGGTATGATCATGATTTCTTTATGTATATATTTGTTGTATCCATGCCTATGATAAATCGCCACTATGCAAAGCGTACTACTTAGAAAGCAGTCTTATAAATCGCCACTATGCGTTTGTTATCCTTAACCTTGAAGGTTTAAGAGACATTATCATTATCATAATCATCAGCCTGTATTCACCATTACAGAACATAGATACTCTTAGCATTTTCTTAAGCACGCCATCACACGATACTCCGCCTTCCTCATCCAGTTACTTCCTTCTATCTTCTTAAGGTCTTCGGACCACCGAGCGGGAGAATTAGATAAAGTTAAAATATACATACTTGTATAAACAGGGATATCCTTACCTTTCAGAGCGATACACAGCTCTTGGCGGTAGAAATAAGCATGCCAGCAAAATAAAAAATCAAAATTATTTTATTTCAAGTAGGTTTAGTTTTGAAACATCAAATTTCACTGTTTGTAAAGACTGTACCAGTTTAAAAGCCAAGTCAGCTGAGAAGAGCCGACAATAAATACAACAGTTGTTCTTATAAATCATGATTCTTTACAATGTTTATTATCTATTCTAATATTATAAAGCTGAAGAGTTTGTTTGCTTGAACGCGCTAATCTCAGAACCTACTGGTCCGATTTAAAAAATTCTTTCAGTGTTAGATAGCCAATTTATTAAGGAAGGCTATAGGCTATATATTATCCCCGTATTCCTACGGAAATGGGAACCACGCGGGTGCAACCGCGCGACGTCAGCTAGTCATTACATAAAATAATTCTTATTCTTCTGTGAAGATGAAAGCCGATCCAATCCAGCATATGGTGGTAGTTTCCTGAATGAACTCTGATACAGAGTTTCATCATTTAATTGTTAGATAAAATCACACCCAAGTAGTTTAGATACGATATACGATTAAGGAGCCACCAATAAAATAACCTAATACTACGATATCACCTAGTAATGGAATAAGTTACTGTGAGCGAGCAGGATAAATGTAAACACGTATTAGGATCAAATAAAATGCGTAAACACGCACATACCCTTTTATCAAGAGAGAAAAGCCACTTGGGCTTTTCTCGGCAATATTCGATGATGTTAAGTGTTTATTTTACTCTCAAAATTTCTAAAGTGAAAAGAAAAAAGCGAACCGTTTCTTACAGTCTTTTCGATCTAAGAATCAGATGAGCTTATAGAACTAAAGCTTTATTTTTAATCTAGTTAGAGTAAACTTAACTTATTAGGGAAGTTTTTAAGCATCGGAAAAGTGCAAACTGAACTCACGTGACTACTTTATAAATAATCGGGAAAATTAAATATTTTCCGAGATTTTTTTTATAATTTCGCGAGAAAAACAGTAGAAAATTGTATATAACAGACAGAAAGTGAGAAAATGTGATGCTTTCAAAGTTTTCAAATAGGTATCTAAGTAAGTTTTTCCTATGATTTCAACAGAACAAAAGCTCAGTTGCCTGTGACTGTGAGAACGTAATAAGATCTGTTTAAAAGTTTGAAAAGTATTGTCTGACTCTGTGGACCAATAGACAAACAAATAAAAACATCTATCTATCTATACTATAATAAAAGAGTAGAAATCGAGTGTCTGTACTTTGCCCAAATTTAACTAAAATCAAGTTAGTGCGATTAGAAATGAGCAATAGAATACACAAATATTTTTTTTAATTTTCTTGTTTGTCTGTCTGTCTGTCCTTCTGTCTGTATGTTCGCGCTATTCTCTGGTTCTACTGAACGGATTTTGATGTGGTTTTCACAAATAGATTAAGCAAAGTTCAGGGCAACATATAGGCTTTGTTTCATTAAGATCGGACAAATAGAAAAAAAGTTATCTTGAAAAAACCGGATTGCTCAAATTGATTCGCAGGCGTTATTTGGAGAAACGAGTTTTTCACTAAAACTGTGTAAAATCGATATTGAGGCACATATTCTATACTCAACTGACCAATTTGTTTGTTTATTTGGTTGAACGCGTCAAGCTAATCATAGGAACTACTTGAAAGTTCAGGTTCAAATTGGATAATTCTTTTTGTGTTTAAATAGTCACATTATCTGCTTTTTATTGTAAAATGGTATGCAAGTTTTATTATCTATTCTATATTGTATTCTTCTATATCAATACTATAATACTATAATATAATATATATACTATATACTATAATATAATAAAAGAGTAGAAATCGAGTGTCTGTACTTTGCCCAAATTTAACTAAAATCAAGTTAGGGCGATTAGAAATGAGCAATAAAATACAAAAATATTTATTTAATTTTCTTGTCTGTCTGTCTGTCTGTTTGCCTGTCTGTCTGTCCTTCTGTCTGTATGTTCGCGCTATTCTCTGGTCCTACTGAACGGATTTTGATGCAGTTTTCACAAATAGATTAAGCAAAGTTCAGGGCAAGGGCTACTTATTAGATTGACCTAAAAGGATATCATTCATTTTGGGCCTTTATGAAAGTGCCGGCCAACAAACAAAAATAGCACGAATTTGGCGCAATAGCTAATCTATACTTCTGTCAAATTCTGTACATAGATGATATTTTAAAATTTTTTATTAGAGGGCATTATACAATAGTTACAAAATATTTATTTCGATTTCTAGTCTGTCTGTCTGTCCGTATTTTTTGTTGACCGGGCATCACGCTGAAACTACTGAATGAATTCAAATGAAACTTAGCACGGTGTGAGAATATAATACGGAGCAGGATAAAGCATACATATAAGTAAGTATATATATATAAGTAAGATTTTTATAACGAAAATAAAATCTGAAGGCGGTGAAATAGGGGTTAAAAGTTTGTATGAAAAGTCCTCCTTTTTTCCTGGTCGCGCGCACTTTATTATAGACCGGCCTTCGGCCGGGAGCTTATGATATGGCCTCCGACCGTGGTTACGGCTGGGTATTATACCCAAGCACAAAAAACGGAACGCGCGGCCTACGGCCGCGCACTGTATTGTAGCCCGGCCTTCGGCCGGGAGTTTGTGATACAGCCTTCGACCGTGACTACGGCTGGGTATTTTACCCAAGCAAAAAAGAAGCGCGGCCTTCGGCCGGGGGTTTGTGATGGCCTCTGATCGTGGCTATGGCTGGGTATTTTACCCAAGCACAAAAACGGAACACGCGGCCTTCGGCCGCGCAATTTGCTGTGCACCGGCCTTCGGCCGGGGTTTGTGATGTGGCCTCTGATCGTGGCTACGGCTGGGCATTTTACCGATGCACAAAAAACGGAACGCGCGGCCTTCGGCCGCGCACTTTATTGCCCACCAGCCTTCGGCCGGGGGTTTGTGATATGGCCTCTGATTGTGGCTACGGCTGGGTATTTTACCCAAGCACAAAAAACGGAACGCGCAGCCTTCGGCCGGGGGTTTGTGATATGGCCTCTGATTGTGGCTACGGCTGGGTATTTTACCCAAGCACAAAAAACGGAACGTGCAGCCTTCGGCCGGGGGTTTGTGATATGGCCTCTGATTGTGGCTACGGCTGGGTATTTTACCCAAGCACAAAAAACGGAACGCGCAGCCTTCGGCCGGGGATTTGTGATATGGCCTCTGGTTGTGGCTACGGCTGGGTATTTTACCCAAGCACAAAAAACGGAACGCGCGGCCTCCGGCCGCGCACTTTATTATACACCGGCCTTCGGCCGGGGGTTTGTGATATGGCCTCTGATTGTGGCTACGGCTGGGTATTTTACCAAAGCACAAAAACGGAACGCCTTCGGCCGCGCACTGTTTTGTAGCCCGGCCTTTGGCCGGGAGTTTGGGATGGGGCCTCCGAACGTAGCTAAGGTTGGGCATTATACCCGAAAAACAAAACGCGCGGCCTTCGGCCGGGGGTTTGTGATGTGGCCTCTGATCGTGGCTACGGCTGGGCATTTTACCGATGCACAAAAAACCGAACGCGCGGCCTTCGACCGCGCACTGTTTTGTAGCCCGGCCTTCGGCCGGGAGTTTGTGATAGGGCCTCCGACCGTGGCTAAGGTTGGGCATTTTACCCAAGCACAAAAAACGGAACGCGCGACTTTCGGCCGGGGGCTCTGATCGTGGCTACGGCTGGGTATAATATTACCCAAGCACAAAAAACGGAACGCGCGGCCTTCGGCCACGCACTTTACTGTGCACCGGCCGAACCGGACTTTACTGTGCACCGGGGTTATGATTTTGTATTTTTCATATATAAAAAAATCGAAAATGTAAATAGAAAGGGCGAAGGGTTCGAAAATGTACATCGAATTTCACGCGGACGAAGTCGCGGGCATCTGCTAGTAAACGATAAATTATATCCAAGGAATGTATTTACTCTAGATTTCAACATTGAAAATTTTGAAAAACCTCCGAAGGTCATGAAATTATTAATTACACTCTCGATTAAGACATCAATATTCTCTTTCAGTGCGCTTTCATTTGAAACCCCGCTCGAGCATATTTGCCGATATTCGGTTATTCTTCCTCAATTTAACCCCCCAGACCTTTTAAACGGCTCAACCGATTTTCATCAAACATATTAAAAAACACTCGCACGTAAATCAACTTTCATACAAAATAAACTAAATTGAAATCACTTCATCTATTCGGGAGCTATGGTGCTACAGACAGATTGACAGACATACACGTCAAACTTATAACACTTCTCTTATTGTGTCGGGAGTTAATAAATTATTCTGTTAAGTCCTAGGTAATTTATCTATTGGTATAGAAAAATGCAAGGGACAAACAGACATACTTTTGCATTTATAATATTAATAACGTATTTATATTGTCAATAAATAATAATTATTTATTTCTTTTTATTATTTGGGTATGGAGGCTGAGAATACCTTGTATGAGGAGGATGTATAATTGTATAAACTTCTTAAAAAAATACCCGTACTAGGATTCGCTCATCTAAATTCAAGTTGTTATTCTAACAATAATAATATCAGTTTTGGCATAATAATAATAGTATGGATAATTTTGTAATTCATGTTAGTTTAGGTGGTTTAGGTATATCAAGCTACGTTAGTTCTAAAGTGAAAAGCAAATGAAAACGTTCCCCACATTTGACGTAAGTTGTTTACATTGTGAGCTAACGTTAAAATATTTAGGACTCGGCGAATATCGTACATTAGTGGAGGTGTATTCGTGGCTGAAACAAAGTTGGGTCCATTTATATTAATTGAACGTTACTTTGTTTTTGGCTTTATTGTTGGATATAATTGTTATATCGTAGAATCATTTCTATACCTACCTCTCTAAATTTTCTTTCGATAAACTGAATGAATGAATGAATGAATGAAATGAATGAAATATACTTTATTGTACACCAAAAATAATAATAACAAGCAAGAAATTAACTTAAAAACTAATGTGCAATTGGCGGCCTTATCGCTAATGAGCGATCTCTTCCAGACAACCAATCGAAAAAAAGAGAAAATAACTGTTGCTATATACTAAGTTTGAGACGTGATAGCCCAGTGAATATGACATATGCCTCCGATTCCGCAGGGCGTAGGTTTGAATCCGGTCCGGGGCATGCACTTCTAACTTTTCAGTTATGTGCATTTTAAAAAATTAAATATCGCGTGTCTCAAACATCGTAACCTGAGAATTTTCTTAATTTTCTATGTGTGTGTGTGAAGTCTGCCAATCCGCATTAGGCCAGCGTGATAGAGTCTATTGGTCGAACCCCTTTCATTCTGAGAGGAGACTCGTGTTCAGCAGTGAGCCGAATATGGGTTGATAATGATGATGTTGATATAAACTAAGTTTAACAGAATCACAGAATGCATAATAGTAGGTACCTACATAAAGAAATATCTCCTTGACGATTAGCTGAGCAGTAACAGCGAAAAATTGTACCTAATAAACAAACTCATTTTCGTATTTAACAGCTACGCAGGTGTAGGTGTAGGTTTTGTTGCTATAATAACGCAAGACCTAAAAATCCTTTCAATTTTTAAATGTAGAACAAAAGGAGAGGCATTATAATTAACTATGCTATAAATAATGTTAGCCTAGTAAAAACCATTGGTCGCAGATTGTCTCGAAAACTATGGAAACAAACGAATAGATCTGTGAGCTATACGAAAGCAAATGGATAACCGATAACACCCGCCTCTGCGAATGACAATACAAGGACAACTTTCATGACGACGGGGGCCAAATCGGTTAGGTTATCCCCAAAAAGAGCAAAATATTGAGATTTTTTGTGGCGGAGCGATATTTCTAGCCATATTTTCATTTTCGGGGACGCATACGTTTCCTACGAACCCAGAGGAAATAGATAACGAAACCGTTAGAAATATAACAGAAAGCATACTATAAAATTCGCCTTGACACCTAGTAATAAAATAAAACTGAAGAGGTTGTTCGTATAAGCGGTAATCCCTGGAGTTAGTTGAAAAATCATTTATTATTGAAGGTTAAGGAAGGCTGCTTGACACTATATTTTTATTTTGCTAATATTATAAATGCAAAAAGCTAAAGTAAAGTCTATCTGTCTTTCTTTTACATTTTTACGACAAAGACTCAATCGATTTAGATGAGTTTTGGTATGGAGAAAAATTGGAACACGCAAAAGGTAACTTTTATCTCAAATTGAAGGTTCCTGCAAAATT